>NC_048445.1:13351135-13654098 GCF_004353265.1 Vitis riparia
GGGGGAATGTAAACACCTCCACTTCTCCCCCAGTTCGAAACATCAGCATTCAAACTGCTTCCCTGCAAAGTTGATTGTTTTTGAGATTTTGAGTTGTCTTCCCTGACTTCTCCCTCCTCCTTCTCCTTCTCTTGGAAAACCCTATCCTCTCGATGTTCACCTTCCTTTTTACCTCTTCTGTCTTTCAGATATCTACGATCATGGTCGTTTCTGTACCCTCTATGCTCATCATCACCAGTCCTTTCCCTCCGCTGCTCTGATCTCTTGTGTCCTTCCCTATCATCTTCATCCTGTGAATCCAGGCGCTCCCGCTGATGGGTTTTCACTTTGTCTCGCCTGCCCCTCTCCCTCTCAACCCGCCTGTCATCTTCATCTGAACTTCTAACACGTTCCTTCCGCTCACGATGTTCCTTTTCCTGCCTTCTATCCCTACCCCTAACATCCTTCTCATCTCTCCTCTCATGGCGTCTACTCCTATTCTTCTTGTCAGAATCTGATAATTCACTTTCATCCCCATGACGTCTATGCCGCCTATCCCCATTAGCCTCAGTATCCCTTTTACTACTGTGTCTATGTTTATCTCTTCGATCCTTTGAATCATCCTCAGATTCACTACTATTCTTTCTACCCATTATACAGAATTCAACTCCAAATCTCAAAGCAGCAATTCAACCCTATATACTGTACCAAAAAGCAATAAATCAGGCATAGGCTAAGTAAGTAAATAAGTATACTGAAGATCTATTCCATACATAAATGAAGGAAGAGTTTGTAGACTTTTTTCTTCCCGCGCTAATCCTATTATGTCCGTCTGAGTTGTAATCCAAACTCGATATGGTTCCACGGCTGTTCAAGGAGAAACCCTAGAATTCAAAATTTCAAGCTATAGAACAAACTCAGAGTGAAATCCGACCCTCTGTTTGGTTACCAAAAAAATGAAGAAAAATAAAAGAAATCACATTTTGATTCCTATGCAACTCTCTAACTTTATTTGCTGGCAAAAATCCAAAACAAACAAATAAATAAAAACTCAGATCAACTAGGCCAAACGGTCATATGAGTTTTAGGTAAAGTAGCAGTTTCTGTATTCTTGAGCCCTATCTGGTGGAAAAATTAAGATGCAAAATTTTCTGGGACTTTCTCATTATTTTCTCAGCATCCAAACATTGTAGCAAAGCTAGAATCCGATCGGTTGAATTGGAAAAAGAGATTGGATCAGTACCTTGAACCCAAAGATTGATCCAAACGCCGCGTTTCGAGAAGCAATGATTGAATGCTTTTGTGCCAACAGCGAACGGGACTTCTGGTGCTGGAAGCAAACCCTAAAACAGTGTACGATGTGAGTTTAGAAAGGGTCAGGAGATAATGGGTTGGGCCTGGGCCGGCCCAGTTTTAAACTATTGGGCTGTAAGTAAGCTCATTTCTAATCCATATGTAATTCACCCGTTACTATTATTGTCAGTTTAATTATATAATAAATATGTCATTTTTTTTAATTTTATTTTTCATATTCATTCATTTTAATGCTAATAGTAGCATACTTTCAATCATTCCATCCATATTTAATTTATGTTATTTGATTGAAAGGCCCATTGGAAACCCAATTTTGGAAATCTAACCCCTCCATTTTTTTGGTCACATTTTGACAAAATCATTTAAAAACCTAAATGTAAATACTTGAAATAATAAAGGGTCATTTATGTCAAAAATAAATTCTTTTTCAAGCAAAAACCGGAAAGAGTCTAAATTCACAAATATAAGGATTATTTAATCATTTTTAACTAATTAATTTTTTATTAAAAGGGTCATTGGAAACCCAATTTTGGAAATTTAACCCTTCATCTTTTTTTGGTCACATCTTGACAAAAACACCCTCGTTCTTTTCTGGTAAAAATAACACTTTCTTTTAATCCTTACGTGTAAATACTTAAAATAGTTAAGGGCATTTATATCAAAAATGGGTTACTCTTCCAGTAAAAACATGGAAGATGTTAAATTTATAAATATAAAGATTATTTCATCTATTTTAACTAATTAATTCTTTAATTTAATACTTTCTTATCAAAATATTAATTGATTTAATTATATTGTGAAGATATTATTTAATTGCATTTACCACATCTTCAAAATTATAAGGTTGGTGTTATATAAAATTTATGTCAATTTTTTAGATACTTTCATTTTAGCCTTTCTTGCAAAAGATTTTTAACTCATTCTCAGTTGGTCCTTCTATTTGGACTCTAATGGTTAAAATAAAATCGGAAAAGTGAGTTTTTACTCACTAATTTGAAATATATATATATAAATAAAATAACATCAACTTTTATAAATCAATTTTATCTTCATTCATTTAAAAATATTTTAAAATATATGCACTACTGAGAGAAATATCATCATCTTTAGGGCGGGCAACCCTTCTCCTGAGACCGCAAAAACTTGATCAGAAAGACATCTATTTCATTACTCAGGCTTTTTCACAAGTGAAATAATTATTTCCTGAAATACCCTTTTACTTGACAGTATTAAATAAAATTATCTAAAATTCATTTATCATTTTAATTTGATAAAAATATTTTATAAATAAATACATTATAAATTGTTTATTATACAATATGATATACAAATCATTGTGAAAAAATTCTCCAACATCCTCAAGTGATAAATAAAATATTTCTAATCATCTAGTTAATAATGATTTTATGTCTTGTATTATATAAATTCTCTGATTCTCATTTTTTTTTTTTTAATAAAATTGAATAAAAAATTTGTTATTTGACATCAACAATAAAATAAGAAATTTTTAAAATTAAAAATACAATTAAAACTAAAATACATAAAAATTAAATACAATTAAAAACCAAAAAAATAAAATAAAAATAAATAATATTTTATTTTTATATTTTTAGCTTTAAAGTTTTTTTTTAGTTTTAGTTTTATTTTTTATTTTTAAAATTTCTTATTTTATTAATCTCAAATCAATTCTCATGGTAAAAAATGGAAAAAAAATGTTAATTGGTGTTATTAACATCACAAGTAAAGGGTTATTCCAAGAAATAATTATTTAAGTTATGAAAAAATATATATATTTTTTAATATTTTTAAATAAATGAAAATAAAACTCATTTATAAAAGTTGGAGTTCTTTTTTCCTTTTTTTTCTTGTTTTTTCAAATTAGTGAGTCAAAAGACTCAAAACCCACTTTTCCCAATTAAATTTTTAGTAATTCAATAATTTTAATTTTAATTACTACATTAAAATATGTAAAGAATTTCCATTTTGATAACAACTTAATATTACATTTTTATGTTGAGACGATAATCTTAAATACATTAAATATTACAAAATATTACGTTTACGTCATAAAATAATCCCTTCATCCTCTCTTAGTTCTTTTTATTTTGACTTTCATGATTAAACAAAAAAAAAAGGTCTTTGTATAAACTTTTCATTTTTTTATAGGTAATTTATTTGTTGTAAACATACACAATTTTAATAGATTAAATTATCACTAATTTATTTTTCAAAATTATGGCTCCTTAGTTCAAGGAAATTTGAGCTTGACGAGTGATGAGTCATACACATTAGAAACACATGGTAAAATTTGAAAATTTTCAAAATTAAGTCTTATAAAATATAAACAACATTTTCAATTGAAGTTAAAAGAAAATTTAAAATAAAAATTCTATTATTGACAAATTTCATAAACAAAAAGAAACAAATCTTTCATTTGATATTAAAAGAAAATTAAAAATAAATATTTTGTAATAAATGAGACAAGTTGCTAAAATCAAATGTCAAATTCTTTCAATTAAGCAAATCAAATATTTGGAATTTTAAATTTAATTCCTTAATTTTACTTATAAATAATGGCGACTTTCTGATAAGGAAATCAACACTCATAAGGAAAACAATTCTTGATATTTGCTATCTTACCATTAACCTTTAGCACAATAATGGGGAAAATGACCCATGATTCGGGGACTTGTATAACAAACTTCCTTTTTACCTCTCTTATATGTTTATATAATATACCCATAATACAATGAAATACACAAGTTTTTATCAATCCTCTGACATTCATTTGGTATCAGAGCTATTTTTCTAATGAGACCGATCATTTCCCTTTGTTCACTTCTCTGCCTCTCTTTTCTATCAACCTATCTTCTAATCTTTCAAACCACAATGCCAAATATCAACAACATTGAATCCTCCATCACCAAGACAACAAATCTACCCATCACAACTGATTCTACTTCCCTTGTAGGTGATGTAATCATCATAAACACTGCAACCCATTTACCCCTCAAACATACCCTGACCAACTTCTCAAGCATGGAAAACCCAATTTGAAACCTTGATGTTGGGTTATGACCTAGATGGATATCTAGATGGATGATTCCCATGTTCACCAAGAACCATCATAGACGAAGAAAAAACCTTTGTCAATTCAAATAATTGTAGGTGGCTTCATTAAAATTCTCTTATTCGGCATGCAATCCTATCATCATCAATGTTTGTAATTTAGCCATCTCTAAGCGGAGTAGAGACAACAACACAAGCATGGGTTAAACTCAAGGAAACCTGTGCTAACAGGTCAAGAAAACACTACCTCACTCTTAAGGACATTATCTCTAAGACCAACAAAGAAAGGAAAATGTTTTAGAGTACATGCAGTCTATCAAAACAATTGTAGGTGATTTGGCCTTGATTGGGCACATTCTATTTGAATATGAACTGGTTCATCACGTGTTCCAAGGCCCTCACTCCTGATGTTAAGGAAATTAGTGTCGATATTCATGTGCCACCATCATATTTGCATGCATTAACCTCACCATGGTCGTTTTCTATATAAGACATTGATATTATTGGGAAGATTTCACCAAAGGCTTCCAATGGCCATGAGTTCATCTTTGTTGTTGTCAATTACTCCACTAAGTGGGTGGAGGCTGCATCATATGCAAAGTTGATATCTGCTAGATTTGCTAGTTTCATTAGATCACATATCATTTGTCGTTATGGGGTACCTCATGAGCTGATTTTAGATAGATAAGTACGTTTTCAGGCTGAGGTTAACACTTTGTTACAGAAGCATGACATATAGCATAACAAATCTTTTGTATACAGGCCATAGACTAATGGGGAATAGAGGTTGTGAATAAGAACATTAAAAGGATTTTGAGGAAGATGATTGAGACTTCTCGAGATTGGTCAAAGAAACTCATTTTTGCTTTGTAGGCATATCATACTTTTTTTTGCACCTCTATAGGAGCTACACCTTACTATTTGGTATACAATATGGAGGTCGTTTTGCCCATTGAAATAGAGATGGGTTCATTGAGAATAGTTTTGGAGCAACAGATTTCTAAGATAGAGTGGGCTTAGGCTCAATTTGATTAACTTAACCTTTTTATGAAAGGAGATTCAGGGCAACAGATCATGTTCAGGCTTATAAAATGAAGATGACTTGTGCATTCAGGAAACAAGTCAAGCCTAGACAGTTTTAGAAAAGTGATTTGGTATTGAGGATTCTCAGAAGATTGGTTAGGGACCCTCACTACAAAAAAAATAGGTTTTTAATGATGAATCTTTAGTCACGGCCACAAATATAGTGACCAAAGATATCATTTTGTCACGGCCAGGATAAAGTTGTGACTATATGTGTTAATGTGAAAAAAAACATGTTTAGTCACGATGATTTTATCAATCGTCACCAAAAGGATTGATGAGAGGGTATTTTAGTCACGGATTTATTTGAAACCGTGACTATTTGTAAATTTATGGAGGGAAATTTTGGCGTCAATAATTTTAGTCATGGTAATTTTATCATCCGTGACAAAAAGTGTAACGAAAAGATGTTTTAGTCATGGTTTTTTGTGAAACTGTGACCATATATATAATTTGTGACTTTTAGTCACGCCATTGATTGACCGTGACTGTAGGGGAACCTATAGTCACGAATTTCTCATGATCGTGACCAAATGCATAGAGGTTTATTTTAAATATTTTGAACCTATGGTCACGGGTTTACATAATCGTGACCAAAAGTCTATTATTTATTTTAAACCATTTTTTGGGTTACCTATTATAATTTTTTAGAAAATTATATATATATATATATATATATATATATATATATATATATATATATATATATATATCAAAAATAGAAATTATCATTAATAGTAATAATAATAGTTCTTATTAATTATAAAAAGTTTAAAGTTATATTACTATATTTTTTTTAAGTTAAGAAATAAATTAGTGTGTTACCTATTTTTCTTTAGTTAAAATTATTTAATTTCCTTGTTATGATTAATGTTTTAATAAGAAGCAAAATAAAGTTTAATATGTTAGTTTAAAAATATGATGATTCAATTTGATATTATTTGATAAAAAGTTTAAATGCAAGTGAGTTAGCAAATTAAAAAACAATTTTGATTTTATATATGATAAATAATTCTTATTATATTTAAAGTATCAATAGTCGTGATAACTAAATTTTACTATGAACAATTACTAGTAAAATTGTTTATAGTTTTATTTAATTTTCAATCATAAAATATTTTTTAATCTTTATGATTTTTGCAATACAGAAACAGTTTATAACTACAAAAATAATATTCTTTGTTTATGATTAAAAATAAAAGTTCCAAACTTTTATAATTCTTAAATTTGTAAAATTAACAAATTTATAAAGTTAAAATTCATGGAAAAATATTCTTAAATGCACCATTCTCTGTTTATGTTTATTATATTTAGTACCAAATGGAAGTCTGAAATTCTGTTGTCCAAATGTATGATGAAATTAAGCTACAAGCATATGGGATAAGGTAGAACTTAATATCATTAAATATGAAAAAATGATACCATATGATAAAATAATAATAGATTGGTATAAGATATAAATGGACACGTGACTGAAAATAATGAAGATAGAGTATGAGTAGGATGCACATGTAACATTTCCTAGCACCTAAGGCCCACAAAAATACTAATAAATTATAGTTTTGTTTGTGAAGTATTTTGACATTTTCAAAAATAGTTATACAAAAACGGTTTTTTAAAACATTTTTAAAAATTTGTTTGCGGATGTATTTTAAAATAAAAGTCGATTTAGAAACCTATAATATTCTTAATATATTTTTTATGTTTTTAAATATGTTTAAAAAATAAATTTTATATTTTATATTTTATTTTTAATTATTCTTTGTATTTATATAATTATTTTTGAAAATATCTTTTACTCTAATAAGTGAAAACAATTTAAGATAACTAAAGATATCAATATTTTTTAAAAATATCTTATTTTTTGTTTTTAAGAACAAAAAATTGTTTCCCCTCTATGGTTTACTTACTTATTTATTTATTATTAAGAATAAAAAACTGTTATAATTAAAGGCTCGTTAGCAAACATTACCTATACCTTTGAATTATTTTAGAAAAAGAACATTTTATATATGATAAATAATAGGTTTTATAATAAGATAAGTTATTATTAGAAGATTTTATTAAATTTTATCATCATTAATATTAACATCATTAAGACCAGTTATTTCTTTTTTAGTAAACTTAAATTTACTAAACATGTTTAACTATTAAAATTTTAAAATATAGAACTTGATAAATTTCTAATATAAAATTTTAAAATTTTAAAACTTGATAAGCTTGATAATATAAAATTTTTAAATTTTAAACTTGATAATTTTGAAACTTGAAAAACTTGATAAACCACACTTAATTACTTCCCAAGGTACAATTTCTCTCTATTTTTTCTATGATTTAATTCTGATTTCATTGTTATTGGGTTTACTTCCATTGTTACTGTGTAATGAAAAAAATTTTCTTTTGTGTGTGTTGTATTCTCTTCAATTGTCTATTTCCATTGGGTTTAATTATTGTGTTGCATTCCTAATTTGATTAGTTTTCAACAATGTTGCTTTTTCTTTATTTCTATAGTTTTGAGTTTGTGAACATGTTGATATGGATTAAAACTATATATTTCACACTCCACGTTTGTAAATAATATAACTAATAAAATTTGATCCTTACCCACCAAAGACTATATATCATTTTTTTTTGTCCTATTTATGAGTCTCACAAACAATAATATTTTACAAAATTTTAAATATTTTATTTGTATATCAAATATAATAGTCATACAATTAAGACACATCACCTTTATGAATATTATTTTCCACGTAAGATAATTTTTATACCATATGTCACACTTTAGTTAAGGATATGGTAATTTAAACAAATATTTTTTAAGATAGTCCTAAAAATTATTTTAAATTTTATGATACCCATTAACTGTATTAGGAAATTGCCTTTTCAATTAAATATTAAAAAAAATTTTAAAAGACAATTTTAAATTGCCTTTTCAATAATATTTTTTTAGCTTTGGAAACTCATATTACCAACTATCTAAAATCCATGATATTTTAAGTAGATAAAAAAAAAAATAGAAAATAGATAAAAAAAAATTATAATTTAAGAACTATTAATTATATAATAAGAGATACAAATAATTATGGAAAAGTTTGTATACAAATAACTGTTTTAAAAAATAATTATATAAATATATAAAATAAAATATTATACATAAAATTTATTTTTAAAATATTTTAAAATTTTAAATATTCTTTTGTTTTATTAAACATAATTATTAAAACTCTTTTATAAAACTCTTTTTAAAATTAATTATCAAACATGCTATTAAAAATTTTGAATCATAATTCTTTCTAAATAAATTCATTATACAATTAATAATATAGAATGAAACTTAAGTATGTAATAGCTCCCACCGTAAGTCCCCTAAAATTTAATGATTTTCCATGTGGCATGACATAATGTCATAGTCAAATCATTTCCATCCTAAAATAAATAAAGAAATTTACAATGGTGGTGCAAACTGGATTGCAATGGTGGATTAATTAAAGTTAAAGTAAATCCCTCAATGCATCCAAACTTACATGATTAAAGAAATTTTATAAATTAGAATTATGAAATGAATAAAATAATAAAGGATGGATTATTGATTAGCTTAATTGGCAACTATTTTATAGGCGTCGAGATACAAATAAGAGATACAAGTAGATATTTTATTTTATATATACAAATAATTATTTTTTATTTTTTTATATATTTTTAAAAATAAATGAGTCAAAATCCACTTTTCTTTAAAAAAGAAAAAAAGAAAAAAAAAAGTTTGAATTGAATTTAGGTAATAAATTAGATTAGATAAAATTTCCTATAGCGATTTATTAAAATTTTGATCGAATACATTTAATTTTCATTGATTCCAAATTCCTTTAATATATACATATATATAATTTTTTTTTTTTGGATAGAGTTTGAGTTGGCAATCAACCAAACCCCCCCAATCCACATGAGCTACACATTATATATTATAATCTAAAATTCATGATATTTTAAGGAAATAATTATATGACTTATGAAAAAATGCATTTCACAATATTTTTAAATGAATTATTTATAAAAGTTGGGTTTATATATGAATCTGCATATATATTATAATCTAAAATTCATGATATTTTAAGTAGATAAAAAAAAAATAGAAAGTAGATAAAAAAAACTATAATTTAAGAACTATTAATTATATTGTATGTACCTTCATGAAAAATAGATGGAGAAAATAATTTTTTTTTTTATCTTTGAATTCCCAAATATAATTTAAGAACTATTAATTAAACCATGCTTGACTTTAGTGAAATATTTACATTTTTAATTATTGTCAAAAGTAAAAAATAAAAAATAAAAATTTTAAAAGTGATGCAAGTAAAATCTATTCTCAAATTTATATATTTCTTTTTATGATTTAATTTTAAGTTGTCTTTTTTTTATATTTAAAATAAAGTAATTAGTTTTTAAAGTTTAAAGATAGTAAACTTATATAATATTTTTAATTAAATATACTCTCAAATAATATCCTACTTCCAAAACAACTTCTCAACAAAAACCATTTTTTATTTAAAAAAAAAAAAACAGTATCAGACCTATTCTAGAAAAAGAATAGGAATATTTAGAAATTTTTTGTTTTGCACCCAAATTAGAAAATTAAGAAAATTTTTGTTTTGTTTCATCTTATTTATACCTTACCCTTTTGTTACTTCATGATCTAAAATATGCATATGTTGCATCTATTGTGAGGCCTTATCTATGATTTTATATTTTATTATTGTTATCTGTGAACTAACGCTCGTTGATTTTATGCAATAGAAATATTAGTAATTCATTTATATAAATTATCGAATGTGTTAGTCTCATTGTGTGTTTTTATCTATTTCTTTTCTAATATTATTTGTCATTAATTTTATCATTTACTCATTTTCATTTTAGAAAACCCTAGAATTCCCGTTCAAGTATCCTTGCTTGACAAATGTCTCTTTTATCATATATTAAAAACATATAAGTTGTAGACGTGTGGATATGATTATTTATTGTGGTCATATTCAAGTTTTCAACCTATATGTTTTGTATATGATTGGTAGAATTGTCTGCAAATGATGCTTGAATTGTCCGTTTGGACAGTTTGGAAATACATAATATCTATGAAATCACACGCTTATGCTTTAGCATATTGATAAGATTTGATAGTGATTCCCCTTGTTCTCTGGGTGCATATTTGGACAAGGTGACATATTGTTAGTAGCTTAGTTAAGCTAACTAATAGTATGTTTATACCTTAGCCAATTCGTGTACTTGGAGAACTATGGGGAAATGCTGCCGAAATTTTATCAAAATGAAACTAAGCATGTCAGTGATTGATTCATAGGGATTATGTATTTCTAAATGGGAAAGGAACCACTACCAAATATAGGAGTTTGAGATGATAAAAAACATATCACATTCATTATAAGTTGATATGAAGATTCATTGTTATGTGATTGAAGGGTTTAATTTGCGGAAGTACGAGAAAAATGCCAATAGATAAGAGTTGGATGCAGAAGTCAAGAGTAAGTAGTAAATATTATAAAGAAGTTTTGGAGTTCTTAGATTTTGCCTTTACCAATGCACCTGGTAAAGAAATGCTCCCATGTCCTTGCATTCGTTGCAATAATTGTGTTATGCAGAAGCGAGAAATCATGTATGACCATTTGTTGGACAATGGGATAGCTAGAAATTATGTGCGATGGTTGATGCATGGGAAATATGAGTTTTGTGAACCTACGAATACTAGCACTAATGAGTCTGATATGCATGATGAGATGGAAGAAATGTTAAATGATGCATTTGGAATGTCAATGCCAAATGAGGAATCTGAACAAAGTCCACATGTGCATGAGGAGTTTGAAAAACCAAATAAGGATGCAAACAAATTTTATAATTTGTTAAGAGAAGCAGATCACGAACTATATCTAGGGTGTAAAAAATTCACAAAGTTGTCTTTTATCATAAGATTATTTCATATGAAGTGTCTTAATGGATGGAACAATAAGTCCTTTGTAATGTTGCTTGAATTGTTGAAGGAGGCACTTCCTGAGGGTGAGACATTGCCAAGCAACTATTATGAAGCAAAAAAAATACTTCGTGACCTTGGCCTTCATTATATCAAAATTGATGCATGGCCCTCAGATTGCATGTTGTATTCAAAAGAGCATGCAAATGCAAATGAGTGTGTTGTTTGTGGTGTCTCCAGATGGAAATCAAGTGATGATCATTCTACAGATGAGTTCACTAAGTCAGTAAAGAAAAAGAAAATTCCTGCTAAGGTCTTGCGTTATTTTCCCTTAAAACCAAGGCTTCAAAGGTTATATATGTCATCTAAGACAACTTCTCACATGAAATGACATGTTGATGGTCGCATGGAAGGTGAGATGATGAGGCATCCAGTGGACTCTTTGGCTTGGAAAAACTTTGATAATGTACACCCTTCATTTGCGCTAGAACCTCGAAATGTTAGGCTCAGTTTAGCAAGTGATGGGTTCAATCCTTTTAGGAATATGTCAATTTAATACAGTATGTGGCCGGTGGTTCTTATTCCATACAGCTTACCACCTTGGATGTGTATGAAACAAACATTCTTCATGTTGTCACTACTTATTCTTGGTCCAACTGCACCTGGGAATGACATTGACATATACTTACAACCATTGATAAATGAGTTGAATGACTTATGGGAGGTTGGAGTTGAAACATATGATGCTTCAACAAAACAAAATTTTTGTATGCGTGCAACTATATTATGGACCATCAATGATTTTCCTGCATATGCAAATCTTTCGGGTTGGAGTACTAAAGGGAAATTTGCTTGTCCTATTTGTAATAAGGATTGTTATTCATATCGATTACAAAACGGATGGAAATGGTGTTACATGGGTCATCGTCGATTTTTGCAGATTGATCATAGATTTCGACGTGATAAAAAGTCCTTTGATGGAAATGAAGAGCATAGAGCAACACCTAAACAATTGTATGGGGAAGATGTTCTACATCAATTAGATGGAATGGAACATATTACTTTAGGGAAGACATCAAAAAATAAGATATCAGCAAAAAGAAAAAGAGAACATGTTGAACTTGAGCACAATTGGAAAAAAAAAAGCATTTTTTTTTCCAATTGCCATATTGGAAAACCCTCATTTTGCATCACAATTTGGATGTAATGCATATTGAAAAGAATATATGTGACAGTATAGTTGACACCTTGTTGAGTATCGATGGTAAATCGAAGGATAACTTCAATAGTCGTCTTGACTTGCAAGCTATGGGTATCAGAGATCAACTTCACCCCATACAAAGAGGGAATAGGGTTATATTGCCTGCTGCATGCTATTCACTAACTTCAAATGAAAAAAAGGAATTCTGTAAATTTTTTAAAGAAGTAAAGGTTCCAGTTGGTTATGCTTCTAACATCTCTCGGTGTGTACAAGTGAATGAAAGAAAGATATTTGGGTTGGAGTTTCATGATTGTCATGTTCTCATGCAACAACTTCTTCCACTTGCAATTCGAGGAGTTCTACATAAGAATGTTTGTGCTATTATAGTTGAACTATGTAGTTTCTTCAAACAGTTGTGTTCTAAAGTGTTAAAGACTGATCAATTAAAGCACCTTGAGAATGACATAGTAGTCACACTTTGCAAATTAGAAAGAATATTTCCTCCATAATTCTTTGATGTTATGGTGCATTTACCTATTCATCTTGCAAGTGAGGCAAAGATCGCTGGACCAGTGCAATATCGATGGATGTATCCTATCGAGCGATATGTTCTCATTCAATTAATCTTATGTATATTAGGTTTCGTATAGTTCATGAAACAAATCTATCATGTTATGGAATGACAGGTATTTACGTACATTAAAGTCTTATGTCCGTAATAAGAGTCGTCCAGAAGGTTCTATTGCAGAGGGGTACATTCCAGAAGAATGTACAACCTTTTATTCAAGATATTTGCATGATGTTGAAACGAAGCATGATCGTGAAGAAAGAAATTATGTCATTGAAAATAACATAACAAATGGTGGAGGGTTAACCATTTTCAAATGCATGGGACGTACAATAGGAAAGTCAACATCTCGTGTTCTTAGCACAGAATAATGGTCCCAAGCACATTTATATGTGTTGACTAATTGTGAGGAAGTGACGTCATTTATTGAGTAAGACACTTATTTGAATAAAACTTTATATTAATTCTCATACAAAAATTTAATTTTGGTCTTTGTGAGCATTATAATTAATTTTTTCATTTTTATCAAAGAGCATAAGCAATTTATAAGGGTTAAGCCTCGTATTTGTGCACGAGATGTAGATTTGATTCACAGAAGAGAATTCATTAGTTGGTTTGAAGAATGTGTAAGTTCATTCACTACATAAATTGTTCTATTATCTAATACACATGTATGTATTAACATCTTATATTTGAATCTATAGATTATACAGATGCAACATGAAGGTCCAATTTCTGAACACATATTATCATTGTCTCGTGGACCAAGTACATTCGTTACATGTTATAGAGGATACATCATTAATGGGTTTAGATTTCACACAAGAGAACGAGAAAAGGGAAAAAAAACTCAAAATAGTGGAGTTGTTGTGACCGCAGAGGTATCAAGCTTTGTAAGTGCAAGAGATAAGAACCCAATTCCTGGTCATGTTTCTTACTATGGTGTGCTAACTGATGTAATTGAGTTACATTACCTTGGTGGAAATAGGGTTATTTTATTCAAGTGTGATTGGTGGGATGTAATCAATAGTGGAAGGGGAATAAAGAAGGATGAATATGAGTTCACGTGTTTGAATTTTGAATGTACCATATGCATAGATGAACCATTTGTGCTTGCATCTCAAGAAAAACAAGTATTCTATGTTCAAAATTCAAATGAGGAAAATTGGCACACCGTTGTAGAGATACAAACACGAGGGGTTTATGATATGAATCAGAAAGTATCTACTAATGATCCAGAGCCATATCAACAACTTATAACACTTCATAGTCAACGTGATGTGCATGGGTTGATCAAGAATGATTTAATCAATTGGGATAGAAATGATATTGTAGGAGAAACTATCCAAATGGATGTTCTACTATCACGACAAGAAAACATTGTTGAAAGAGATAATGAATTCATTCATGATGATGATATAGATGATGTGTAGCTAATAATATTGGTAAGTACATAAATATACACTTACCAGATATACAAATTGTAATTTATTTCATATTATTTATGTAACTTATTTTGTATTACTTTTTCTAATTTACTTTATTATGTAGGAAATGTCACATCGAAGAGGAAGAGTACAAATAGTGTCTCCAGAAGATGAGTTGGACAATCTATAACAACTCTTAAACATACAACCTGCTGCAACTACTACTCCTAGTAGTTCTGATCCTTCTGATTCTTCAGATCCTTCTGTTGTTGGTATGATTAAGAAGATTATGTTTAACTTTACATATGATAAATGTGTTTACATATATTTAATTTCTTGAATGATAGGTTTTTAATGTTTAATTTTATATAAGATAAGTAAATTATGTTTCTTTTAATTTCATTATTACTCTTAATAGGTTCATCTTCTAGTAAAAAGAGGACACGTGGCCCAACACGTAACTTAGATTTACTTAGTATGAAACTTGGGGAAAAAAAAACTACACGATTCAATACCAGAGGGCAAGTTGTTTATGATGGAAAAGGGGAAAGATTGTCAAGCTATATGGGAACATTGGTGCGATCTCAACACAATGTACCCATCCAAGTTCAAGATTGGAATCATGTTAGTGAAGATGTGAAGGAAAAGATTTGGGCCTTAGTATTGGTATATGCTAGTTACTATTCAATCTAAATTGTAATGTTATTGTTTAAAAATGATACCTCTTATTTATACATGACATTTTAATGCAAAACAGGAAAAATATGAACTAGAAGAAACATGTAAGAGCTACATTCTTCAATGTTGTGGAAATTTGTTTAGAAGCTATAGAAATAAAATGAAGGCCAAGTATTATAACCCTTATAATACAGATGAGGAGAGATTGTACCATTGACCTCCACACTTATCGGATGATGATTGGAAGTGGCTTATCCACTTTTGGGGTACACCTGAGGCTTAGGTAAAGATAATGATCTTTTCTTGATAATGTATCTTATGATACTCATATTCACATAAAATGATATTTATTAGTTATATCTAACCAAATACTTCATGTATATAACTTTTATTATGTTTCTATTACCTATATAGGTGACTTGCTATTTTTTAATTGATGTAGGATATCTCATAAAAAAACAAGGCAAATAGGGCAAAACAAGTGATAAAGCATACATCAGGATAAAAAAGTTATGCTCAAATTCGATATGAATAGGTTGGAAATTTATTATTAATATGATTTGTTTGTACATAAATAATTCATCATAAATAACTCAATTGTTTTACTTATAAGAATAGGCACAAAAGAAGGAGGATCGAAGTGAGCCCAATAGAATTGAAATGTTTGCCCTGACACACACAAGAAAAGATGGGACGCCTATTGATGATCATTCTAAGGAGATTATGGTAATGAAGTAAATAAATTTTATATACTTGTATTTCAATCATAGCCTCATACTAAATTATTTTAAAAGTTTAACAATTTTTTTTTTTTTTTTTTTTTATAATTCCAGGATCAATTTCAACAATTACTATCCCAACCTGAGAGGACATCTTCTTCTACTTCTCCATCATCTGGAGCATCTACATCTGTAGCATCTACCTATGTAGATGAGATATATACTCAAGTCATGGGTCCAGAGAGGCATGGTCGTGTTCGAGGGTATGGATTTGGTCATACTCCTACTTCAATCTTTGGTTCTACTAGTAGAAGGTGATCAGGAGTTATTCTTTCAACACAACTTGAAAACACCCAAGAGATGCTAATAGCTGCAGAACAAAAGTTTACAACTGCAACTGAAGAACTCTCAAATGTGAAAGATGAACTCTCACATGTGAAAGAAACATTTGAAGAGAGAGAAGTTCAAAAGAAGACATGTGAAGAAGTGAAAGAAGAGTTTGAAGAAAAAATGATGGAAATGCAAAGAAAAATGCAAGCACAAATGCAAGCACAAATTCAAGAACAGATGATGCAAATGATGCAACAATTTTAGCAAAAGCAGTAGAAATTTGAAGATTTTGCTACATCTTTATATGATAGATTCTTTTAATTTTTTTGAAGATTATGCTACTTATTTATATGATAGATTCTCCTAACTTTTTTTTGCTTTCTATGACTATTATGTGATGTTTGGTTGGTTGATTTGTTATATTATGTTAGAATGTGAAACTAAATTTGAATCTCTTTGTTTTTTGTTTGTTTGGTTTTTTTTTTTTGTTATATTATGTTTTTTTTTATTTAATGACTTATATTGATATATAAGTTTTTAACTAGCTTGGAATAATTGATTGTAATATATTGAAATTGGTTTAATTGCTTAATTGCATATACAGGTCTAAAATGGGTTTGTTTGGGTTTATAATAGGTTAGGGAAATTTTAATTTATAAAAAACCAATGTCCAAAATATAACAAATTTTAGTCACGACCACTAGAAAATTGTGACCATAAGTGTACTTTTAGTCACGCTCAATAATGAATCGTCACCAAAATTTAGGGATAGTGGCCATCATATTATTAATTTCAGTCACGGTCATTAATAGTCGTGACCATAAGTGGACATTTTATCATAATAGACTTAATGATTAGTCACGGTCACTTAATTACCGTGACCATATACCTATATTTAGTCATGGTTAGGGCATTGACCGTGACCATAAGATTAAATATAGTCACGGTCAAGGATGAAAATATCGGTAATCACGGATATATCGGTAATTCGATTTTACGGATATATCGGATATATCGGAGATATTTTTGGATATATCGGAGATATATCGGTGGATATTATTGGTAGACTTAAAATTGTTAAAAACTCATGGAAATGCAAGAAAAACCTCATAATAATATAATTAGAAGTATAATAGACATTTTAAAGTTATTTTATTGAAAATTTTGATATATGTATAACATGATTTATCATATTTGATAATAATATCGTATGCATCGATAAAAATATGAATTTTATAAGTATACATTTATTATTAAATTATACCTAATATTATGATATTTGATTATAATATGTCTAATTTTAAAATATATATTAGTATTAAAATATGATCCATTTAATTCAATTGTATTAAACAATATAAAATAAATAATGATATATATATAATTTTTTAATATTTAATTAATTATTAATGATATTAAAAACATTATGAAGAAAATTATATAATTTTTATATTTTTGGTAATTAATTAAAAGACTCTGCATTTAATTACAAAATAATTATAATTAATTTGCTCTTTAAAATATTCTTATATTTTCTTTATATAATGAGTTTGAGTATATATATATGGGTTGCATATTATTTAACAAAGGGCAAGTAGCCCAGGTGGTATGTGGGTGAACCCAAACCTTTTGGTTTGGGGTTCAAATCCTCTCGGCAGCAAGGAAGGAAATGGGTGGAGCACTGTAGCAGCTACACTGTAGCGCGTTGACGGGCACTGTAGCGCGGGTTGACTTTCGTTGACCACGCGATATATAGGAAAAAATCGCCGATTTATCGCCAAATCACCGATATATCGTGAAAAGTCGCCGATTTCTCGCGATAAATCCCGAAATATCGCCGGACCGATATTTCTCCATGAAATATCGTGTCGAAACCCTTCGATACACGATATTTCGGCGATATATCGCCGAAATGTCGCGATATTTTCTTCCCTGGTCACGGTTAGGCAATTGAGCGTGACCATAAGTTTACATTTAGTCACAATCATTTTTATTAACCGTGACTATAAACATACTTTTAGTCACGGTTAGGGCACTGACCGTGACCATAAGTTTATATTTAGTCACAGTCATTTTTATTAATTGTGACTATAGACATACATTTAGTCACGATTTAGGGCATTAATCGTGACCATAAGTTTACATTAATCCATTAAATTTACATTTAGTCATGGTAACTTACTTGAGCATGACCATAAGCTTACATATAGTCACGGTCGATAATTTTACCCGTGACTATAAGTGTACATTTAATCATGTTCATTATTTGACCGTGACTAAAGGTAAACATATAGTCATGATTTATTACATGACCATGACTAGATTAACTTAATAAATAGCAAAGTATTTTGAACTTTTTCGTCACTATTTTTGTATGGTCGTCACAAAAAAGGAAATCATATGGTCATGATTACTTAGGAAACTGTGACCAATACCTTTAGCTACGCCTCATACTGTGACGCTCGGTCACGGTTTCATAAGACTGCGACAATAGGTTTTGGTCACGGATATATAAGATTTGGTGACGATTGGCGATCGTCACCAAAAATCCTATTTCTTGTAGTGCCTAATGGCAAGTTCAGGCCTAACTGGAGTGGACCCTACTTTATTAGGAAGTTAGCCTCAGAGGGGGTTGCATGGCTAATGGATTTGGACAAAAATCAATTCTCAGAACTGACCAATGTGGATCACTTGAAGAATTATTATGCCTAAGACCATGGTTAGAGAATGGGTGACCTTTATTTCAATTAACCCTATACCTGATCACTTTTATATTTCATAGGATCATGTGCTAGCCATTCGAGCCTCGCGAGAGTAGTGACTTTTTGTTTCTTATCACCTTGATTACCCTTTTCACACTTAGTTGAGACCCCACATTGAGTGAGATGCGTGGTCATAAATTTTATGGACAATTGGATCTAGAGTGAAGTTGTATCACTTTTCATTTGTATTTTTATTTATTATCTTTAAACACATACTTTTGTAGAGTTGTTGTCATTAGGTGTTCTTTTTCTTCCAGGTTTGTTGTCATAAACTTTTGTTCCATTGTTTAACTTTTTCTCCTCATTTTTCTTCTATATTTTGTTTCATCACCTTTCACGGTGGATTGGTAGTTGTTCACTTATCTTTCTTGTCTTGTAGTTTCTATCCCTATATCATCATCCATATTTGAGGCCGTTTGATCTTTGTTTTCATGTTGTTCCTTTGGTCTACTCAATCTCCCATACCCAGTTCACCTTATCATTTTGACTATTTCTATCTTTGCTTGAGTTTTATTCCTTTCCTTGACCTTTGCCTCTACTTTGCAAAGCATCACCCATATCATTCGCCTATGAGATTTATAATGCATTGCATTTCACCTATAAGGGGTATGGGGATTTATCATTGGGTGCTTGAGCCTAGTTTCCCTTTGTTCCTTTTATTTTTAATCTAAGCCTACATTATGTCCTGTGTCTTAAGACCACCTTGAGGCCATGAGATTTTGCATTATATTCGAAAAAATATGCTTAGATGGTGCTTAAGAGTTGATGGAAGTTCAAGCATTGTCATGCACTCTTCTTTGAGAGATACTTTCCATGTGTTCTCCAACTTTAGGCCTAACTTGATCTAGTAATGCGACCTATTAATGACATGCTTTTATGAGGATTTGGTATGACATTAACCTTCCTTGTTAGTGCATTTCACGTTCGAGATTTGATTTAGCCCTTACTCTATGGCATATCCACCTTCGAGTTGTAGTTACACTCTTTGTTGGAGTGCTATCACATGAGTCATTCATTTTTTGCCTACGGGAGTAGGACAATTTATAGACTCTTAACAGGTTATGCCATTGATCACCCACAATCTCAGAGAAGAATTGGAGCATTATCGATATCCTCAACGATGTACATGGGTAGCTCGGGTATTCTTTAGTATATCATGTTCAACATTTCACCATACCCTTGATGGCATACGTGACACAGTTTGTTGTTAGATCATGTGGAAAGGTTTTGTTGACATGGAGTTTGAGCTATTTGGCTTAGTGCATATGTTGTATTAAGGCATACCTTCTATTATTGTTGTGATTGGATTAGTAACTTTTTAGTGTGGCTCATTGATATAGATAATCATTATACCGAGACATATTTCCTTCATGATACTTTCACTTTTTGTGACTTCCTGATCTATTTGTTACTTTAGGGCTTACCCTTTATCATCATTTTGACCAGTTTTGCGACTTTTGATATGATTCATTAACTTGGATGGTCATCATACTAGGGCATATTCCTTTCAAGATGTCTTCCGACAATTCATATGTTATACTAAGGCATACCTTTTGTTTATCATTTTGATCAATTAATAGCTCCTAGTATGGTATATTGGTGTTGATGTTGATTAAATTGGGGCATACCATTTTTAGGGTGTTTGTGTACCAAAGCCCATTGATGGATCGATTTCATTGGAGGTCCTTAATAGGTTCAATATTGTCATGTGAGCCATTTTTATGGGTTATTGATGTGTGTTATTGACCTATATCGGTAGAAATGTGTTAGTGTCTACATACTGGGGCATATCCCTTAGATAAAGGGTTCTTTATGCCTTGGACTGCTTGTTCATTCCTTGTTCATGTCATATCGATGCATCTAAGCCTTAGAAGATTTGTGTGCCAATTAGCTGTATTCTATCTATGGTTACTCAGTTATCTCTTACGCCCTGACAACTAATCTTATTGTGATTTTCATTGTTGGCTCTTGTTTTTCTCCTATTGTTCAAGCTTTTCATTTGCTTCATAGTGATAGTTCCTATTGATCAATTCAGTTATTGCTTGGGGTTTAGTATTGTTATGTTCGTGTTATCTAGCTTTGTCATTTTACTATTTTACATCTTTTTTTGTCTTGTACCATACCTTAACTGCCTGATCTCTTTTATGTCTACTAGGGTCGCGCCTTGATTGTCCGACCTTCCCATGTTTCTTTAGAGTCATGCCTTGATTGCTTGGCCTCTTTTATGCTTCTTAGAGCCATGCTTTGATTATTTGGTCTATTTATGTTTCCTAGAGTCATGCCTTGACTGTCCAATCTCCCCATGTTTCTTTAAAGCCACGCTCTGACTGTCCAACCTCCTTTATGCTTCCTAGAGCCACACTTTGACCGTTCGACCTGTTTATGTCTCCTAGAGTCACTCATTGACTATCTAGCCTTTCTACGTTTCTTTAGAGTTGTACCTTGGTTGTCTGGTCTCCTTTATGTTTCCTAGAGTCGCGCTATGACTGTTTGACCTTTTCTTAATCCCATGCACGTAACCACCTTTAATGGTCCTTACACAATCATCCCATTGTACCCAACCCACAACCTAATTTCTCTATATTTTTTCCCACTCCCCTATCTGTGTGACATGCACATCATTTTCCAGCATAGACGGAAAGGAATGGTGGCACTTCAACTGGTGTGTTTGGTGTAACCCAATCATCTTTCCTATAGCATTCCACAGCTGCATTTGATGCTCCTTCACCACTGGCTTTTGAAAAGTTCAGTGATGGCTTTTGGAGCTACTTTTACTCTTGATTTTGATAGCTTGTCATCATCATTTGGCACACTTTCTGTGTGTGGGTAGTGGTTTTATTTTGGAAGTTTTAGGGTCCACTTCTACTCAAACAAATCCTTTTGGGAGTGCTCCTCAACCGTGGTAACTATTGAGAAACTTTAGTTGGAGACCACCGAAGTTACCCTATAGGTTATCATGAGCTCTGCCCCAGCTATTGCATGGAGATTCGGAAAGGAAACCTTCTAAAGCACACTGTAGTGGGTTTCCAGAATGTGGATGAAGGGTTTGATTATATGCATGACGAAGATCCTTTATCAAAACTTCATTATATGGGAACGATTGGGCATGATGTCGATTCATTGACTGAATAGATCTTAATAGATGCGCTCAATCTTAGAATACAAGCAGTGTTTTTCCACTTTGTGGCTATTCCAGATAGCAAGTGCAGAAAGTAACACTGGTTTGTGATCACCCCATAACACCTCATGGCTTAGAAAGTACAAATATGTCAGTATTGGACGTAGCAGTTTCGGGTAAATGTCTTGAGAAATGGGGAGTGGGAAACTCCAGTTCGGTTCTTAGAGAATATTAGTCTACTCTACTACCATTCGCTTCAAAGCAAGTCCTCCATGCACACTGATTGGGTCACTGGAAACAAGGTCTGATTCTTGCTAATCGCGAGTCACCTTGATCCAAAAGCAACGAGACTGGAGGACTGTGAATAGCTTCAGCAGAAGAACACATCATTCTTTGCTGATATTCCCTTGCTACTTATTCCATAGAATCACGCCCAACACGATCATGTGGAAACTGGAGCTTGCTATCGGCATCGTCAAGTTCAATGGCATCCAAATATAGCTTGCTTTCTGTAGCAACCACCTTGTGTGTTCATCATGCTGTGTCTAGTGGATCTGTCAATGTAGTTGATGTTGCCAAATTACTTTTACTGGCCGATGCTGATCCTAACTCCACCAATGCCAAAGGGCATCGACCTTTTGATGTTATTGACGTTTTTCCAAAGCTTCCAGATTTGAAAGCTACCTTTGAGGAGCTTCTCAAAATGATGATTCTGTTTATCAGTAGTGTGGGATCCCCGCTAAAAAGTGCCACGTGGCTCTCTCTCCTTTGGCCACGCGGACGACCCCCCTCGTAACACATGGCATAGCTAATTCCACCCGGACGGGAATCATCGCCCATTCCACCCAGATGTCTCACAGCCACCATTATATCCGGCCAACGTTCCAACTCAACCAGGATATCTCATATCCGGATCTGGTCGATGTTCCACCTTCTCCGGATACTTCACAGCCGGCGCATTCCATCGGATGGAAAAGGATGACGATTCAACTTCCCCCGGATAGACATGTTTGGCTACTCTAGTGACAGCATATCCGGGCAGCTTATCTCGTCAGACACTCGCGATTCGCCGGATCCATCTCCACCCACAATAAAAAAGATAACTCTGACGACATTGACAACCAAATCCCCAGAACTGTCACTCATCATTAATACAAGATACATTTGATAAGACATTCCTAAGTCTTCTCAAGTTTCCTGACACATCCCCGATATTTAAAAGTCGCAAATTGCGGCGACGTCCACCACCAAAATACCTTCCTGATAGCCCCCACTTGACATCAGAAGTGTCATGATTGTTTAGCCTCCCTATGAGCCACAATCATGACAATGGGACCCGCTAGCAAGGCGGTGCCATACTTTCTGACACTATATAAAAGAGGCTTCACATAAGGAGGAAGGTAAGCTTGCTATCCATAAGAAAAAAATGCTAACTATCCCTAAAAACAACCTGGTAGCTTGATCTCTTGATCTATGGCTGACAAAACCATCGGAGGGTGCATCCGGACATCCCGTCCGGACCCTTTTTTGCAGGGAGAAGGAGGAATTGCTACTTTGTGTTGATCGAGATTCCGTTGCTGTTGACGATCACTGTAGCAGGGGAATTTCACCACCAACATTGGCGCCGTCTGTGGGAAGGTCTTCTCTTCTCAGCAAATCCTATACCTTCCAACTGTAAAGATGACTTCACCCTCAAGGAGTCGCGCTTCAGCCAGAGATGTCGAAAGTCACTCTGAGTGGCGGGACACCATGGAAAGACGACAACGAGAGACCGAACGGCAGATGCAAATTCTACTCCAAGAAACAAGGAAACTCAGGGAAGAAAATAATATCCTGAGGACCCGAAACTCTCCTCAGCCTCAACACTATCAGCGGAGCCAAAACCCCTGTCACAGCCAGGGAGCTCCACTCCCCCGAGAGGCAAGCCCAACCCTCGAGGCGCATGAAGTATGGACTGTTGAGACCCCGGTGCACGCCCACCATGCCTGACGAGATGAAAGCTCGGGCTCCACCCGAGTCTCATCCAAATCACGACTTAAGAAGAGGCCCCAGATATCTGACGCCATGCACGTGCGTCTGGGACCCCAAACACTCTACAAAAACAGGCCCCATGCCGCCGTATCAATGGATGCATACCCCGAGCCCTCGAGCTCGCCTATTTTACGGGGACATGCTGCCCACCCCCCAGTGGTTCGGGGAGGTAAAAATCCCTCGTACACAGCCCCACCGGGCTCTATCAGCAGGCGTCTGGATGACATGCTCTCCACGCCTTTCAACTCTCGTATCATTAAATATGAACCCCCGCGAGGGTTCATCGTCCCGAAATTCTCTACATATGATGGATCCAGCGATCCCTTTGATCACATAATGCATTATCGGTAACTCATGACCCTTGACATAGGGAATGATATGCTGTTGTGCAAGGTTTTTCCAGCCAACCTACAAGGCTAGGCTCTATCGTGGTTTCATCGACTGCCCGCGAACTCGATTGACAATTTCCGGGATTTGTCCGAGGCCTTCGTGGGGCAATACTTATGCTCAGCCAGACACAAGCAAAATATCAGCACCTTGCAGAACCTCAAAATGCAAGAAAACGAAACTTTGAGAGAATTCGTGAAGCGTTTCGGACAAGCTGTCCTACAAGTCGAATCGTATAGCATGGACGCAATCCTCCAAATTTTTAAGCGAAGCATATGCCCAGGGACCCCCTTCTTCGAGTTCATCGCCAAAAAACCTCTGACAACCATGGACAAATTATTCCGGCGTGCGAGTAAATACTCCATGCTAGAGGATGCTATCCGTGCCGTTGCACAGCAGGTCCTGGTAATTGGCCAAGTCGCTAGGAGCTTCAAAGCACCTAACCATCCTGGGTCATCCAGCAGGGGGCAAGATGAGAGGCGCCCACCACTCATTCGAACACCTCTCACTAAGTCATATGAGAAACTGCTCCCTATAATCCGCAATCTGCCCAGATTTAGATGGCCAGTACCAATAAGATCTAACCCCTCAGAAAGAGACCGCAACAAAAGATGTGATTACCATAAAGATCATGGACACACAATTGAAGCGTGCATAAGCCTCCGTTACATGGTAGAAGATCTCCTAAAGGCAGGACATTTGAAGCAGTACGTCCGAGCAATGCCTAAAGGTGAAGGGTCTCCCCATAGTCGAGGCCCATGCGCCCCAGCAGCTCCTATTAGAGCAATGATCAACTACATAAACGGAGGACCCTTGGATGACGAGTACAGTTCTAAACGGAAAAGGCAGAGATTGCTGTGAGCAGCTACAGTTCGAGAACACGTGAGCTCCATTCGGCTGAGATTAGCCAATGGGAGCATTCATCCCATAGATGGGACCATTGTCTTCCCCGCTCTAGATCCAACCCGAGTGTTGTAGCCGCACCAAGATGCTCTCATCCTAACAATAGGGGTAGGAGACTACGATGTAAAAAGAATCTTGATCGACCCGGGTAGTTCTGCGGACTTGTTACAGGTGGCGGTCATCAAACGAATGGGTTTTGAACCTTCCAGCCTTGAAAATCCCGGTAGAACCCTGTCCGGATTCAATGGTTCATCCACAACCTCACTTGGAGATGTAATACTGTCGGTTCACGCCGGACCAGTCATCCTAAACGTTCTATTCTCCGTGGTTGAGGATTTATCCCCTTTTAATGCCATCTTAGGACACACGTGGTTACATGGAATGAAGGCAATTCCATCCACATATCATCAAAGGGTCAGCTTCATCACCCAAGATGGACAAATTAACCTTTATGGAAGCCAGCTTGCCGCTCGACAATGTTATCAGATCGCTCGCGAGGCTGGACCCAGTGCCGACCGCGAGCATCCCTCTAAAGATGCAAATACTTCTGACCAATAACAGTTACAGCACCCGGGAGACAAAGATCCCCCAGCAGGGGACCCACTGGAGGCGGTCCGGATATCAAAAGAAGGTGAACGCTTCACATACGTCAGTACCCTCCTACCGCCAGTCGAGAGATTCGAACTTCAAAAAGTGCTCCAGCAAAATCGAGATATTTTTGCTTGGGCCCACTCAGACATACCTGGAATACCTCCGAGAGTCGTCTCTCACCGACTTAACGTGTTAGCCACCTCCAGGTCCGTTCGACAAAAAATCCGACGATTCCATTCGGATAGGCAGAAAGTCATTCAGGAAGAAATGGAAAAACTATTGGAGGCCGGATTTATAAGGGAGGTGGAGTATCCGGAATGGTTGGCAAATGTAGTAGTGGTCCCCAAAAAATGAGGAAAATGGCGGGTGTGCGTAGACTACACCAATCTCAATGACGCGTGCCCTAAAGATAGTTTCCCACTACCGTGAATAGATCAGATAGTAGATGCAACCTCCGGACATGAAATGCTATCCTTTTTGGATGCTTTCTTCGGGTACCACCAAATTCCCATGGATCCGGATGATGAAGAAAAAATCTCCTTCATAACTCCTCATGGGCTCTACTGTTATAGAGTCATGCCATTCGGACTCAAGAACGCTGGTGCTACGTATCAGAGGTTAATGACCAAGATTTTCAAGCCGCTAATTGGCGACATTATTGAGGTGTACATTGACGATGTGGTAGTCAAAAGCAAAACCCGAGGCAAACACACCCAGCACATGCAGGAAGTTTTTCATTTATTGAGAAAGTATGGCATAAAGCTTAACCCAGCCAAATGCGCGTTCGGAGTAAGCTCGAGGAAGTTCCTGGGGTTCATGGTTACCCAAAGAGGAATCGAAATCAATCCAGATTAGGTGAAAGCAGTTGCCAACATGCTTGCACCAACGAACAAGAAGCAGTTGCAACGCCTCACTAGCAAACTTGTCGCCCTCGGACGGTTCATAGCTCGATTCACAGACAAAATGAAGCCTTTCTTCCTGGCACTCAGAGATATCAATAAATCCGGATGGACGCAAAACTGCCAAAATGCATTTGAAGAAATCAAGCGGTACCTTTCTCAACCCCCCATTCTAAGCAGTCCGCAACCTGGGGAAAGACTGTACCTGTATCTAGCAGTTACCGATTGGGCTGTTAGCGCAGTCCTGCTCCGCTCCTTGTCGCCCGGAGAGCAAAGATCCGTATATTTTATCAGCAAAGCGTTTGCCGATGCAGAAACAAGATATTCAAGGATGGAACAAACTGCCTTGGCATTGTGTACGGTCGCTCAGAAACTGCGTCCCTATTTCCAAGCTCACCCCATAACCGTACTCACCAATCAACTTCTCAGGAATATTCTACATAAACCAGACATAACGGGCAGAATGCTACGATGGGCGATAGAGTTGAGCGAATATGGGATAGGTTATCAACCCAGATTATCCCTGAAGGGATAGGTCATGGCAGACTTTATAGCAGAATTGCCTGAAGCGCGTGCCCCGGATGAAGAATCAACATCGGATGATTGGTGGTCTCTGTATGTTGATGGTGCTTCCCGCTCGTCTGGATCAGGAGTTGGACTCCTTCTCAAAGCACCAACCGTGGAACGATTGGAGCAATCCATCCGTCTGGATTTTCCCGCTTCAAACAATGAGGCGGAATATGAGGCAATCCTATCCAGATTGAACCTTGCAACCACTTTGAACACCTCAAAAGTCAAAATCCACAGCGACTCCCAGCTTGTTGTGGGGCAAATACTAAAAGAGTACGAAGCCAAGGACGAGCACATGGCCAAATACTCATTGAAAGTACAAGAATCACTCAACCGGCTAGAAGAATGGATCGTTGAGAAAATCCCAAGGGGAGATAATGTGCAGGCCGACGCTTTGGCAGGAATAACTGCATCATTTCCTGTAAAAGAGTCTACAATGCTACCGGTATACGTTCAAACCACTCCCGCCATCGCTGAATCACACGTTTGCAGTGTGAGCCCAAAGGAAGATGACTGGGCTGCCGACATTAGAGTTTATTTACAATCGGGGGCATTGCTTGGAAATCCCAAGCACGCACACAAAGTTCGGGTACAAGCGTCCCGTTTTACCTTGATCGGAGGAGATCTCTACAGGCGATCCTTCGGAGGTCCGTACCTCAAATGTTTGATCAAGCCGGAAATCCAATATGTTCTATCCGAACTTCATGAAGGCATTTGCGGCAACCATTCAGGGGGCAGAACCCTAGGGCACCGAGCGCATTCACAAGGATATTATTGGCCTACAATGAAGCAGGATGCAGTGATCCATGTCAGGAAATGCGACAAATGCCAAAGACATGCGCTAATCCCGCATATGCCTGCTGAGATGTTAAACTTAGTAACAAGCCCCTGACCCTTCGCACAATGGGGGATGGATATCATGGGACCCTTTCCCACTGCAGCCGCTCAGAAGAAGTTTCTGCTCGTTGCTACAGATTATTTCAACAAGTGGGTAGAAGCTCAAGCTTATGCAAGCATCAAGGACAAGGACGTCAAAAGTTTCGTCTGGAAAAGTATAGTATGTCGATTTGGAATCCCTCGAGCAATCGTAACCGACAACGGCCCTCAATTTGATAGCTCCGCCTTTAAAGGTTTTTGCGCAGAACTTCATATAAAAAATCTGTATTCCACGCCGCGGTATCCTCGGAGCAACGGTCAAGCGGAAGCAACCAATAAAACCTTACTGAGTGCGTTAAAAAAACGATTGGAAAAAGCCAAAGGAAAGTGGATAGAAGAGCTACCCAGCGTCCTATGGGCTTATCGAACTACACCCGGAAGGCGGACAGGAAATACCCCGTTTGCCCTTGCATACGGAACAGATGCCGTCATTCCAACTGAAGTGGGTATGCCTACAATCCGGATTGCCGTCCAAGGCCAAAGAAATGAAGACGACGAGCTAGCAAGGCATTTGGATTGGGCGGATGAAATTAGAGAGGCAGCTTCCATCCGAATGGCCGCATATCAACAAAAGGCGGCTGCATACTATAATAGGAAGGTGCGACCTCGAATTTTCAAGGAAGGATCATTGGTACTTAGAAAAGTTTTTGAAGACATGACTGAGAAAGGAGTTGGAAAACTTCAAGCCAATTAGGAAGGTCCTTATATGGTGGTAAAAGTTAACAGAAATGGATCGTATCATTTGCAAACTATGAGTGGAACCCCTCTACTCCGCCCTTGGAATGCAGCCAACTTGAAGCAATATTACCAATAAAGAAAGATAGGAAGACAATGTGAATAAGTATGTTTTATTAATAATTGAAAAATTTTATACAAAAGACATCCGGACTATAGATACAAAGAGAAGTAGCAGTGAAAGTTACAAAAAGAAAAGCTCTCACTGGGAAGGCTTGCGGCGCAACTTTTCCTCTTCACCCGGAGGAATCGAGGGGACATCCCGCTTAATACCATGTTTCTTCATGCAGCAGCGGTAGCCGAAGAAGTACATCTCGTCTACCTGCTTCTGGTAATCCGCTTCGAGTTCCTCCCTTTGCACAGCCAACTCAGCCTCCAACTCTTCTTTTTGCGCTGATAAACGCAACTGCAAGTCTTCTCTTTGCTTTTTCTCAATTGCCATTTCCGTCTGGAGCTGTCTCACCTCCTCCCTTAGCTGGGCCGCCTCATCCTCCGCCTCATGCAGGCGGGCGTCTGTAGCTTCCTCCAGGCTCTTTACCTCTGCTAGCTCTAACCGGAGAGCCTCATTGTTGTCCTGGGACTTCTTCAAGGCTTCAGCACTCTCTTCAGATGCCCTCCGGGCGACGGATAAACTGGCTTCAGCCTGTTCCAGTCTTGAGCGCAGTTCATCTTCATTGCTCATGCGCTGGGAGACGAAGGCTTTCATATGATCGGTAGTCCGCAGCAAGTCTGTAAAAAGATCACGATGTTGAACCATGCCGCGAATACCGCTCACTAGCTGCAGAAAAAACCACAAACAATGAATTCAATACCAACCATATGAAAAACACACCAGTATGGAACCAAAAATCAAGGGAAGCGAGCTATACCGTTTCCGCCGCTTCGAACATCTTTGCAGAAGGCAAAGCAACCTCTGAGCCGGAGGGAATTTGTTTCAACATCTCTTGCAACTCCGCATAGCTAAAAGAGCTAGCGGAGGTACAAGTTGCATCATCAACCGGACGCCCCCCTGATGGGACGTTATGGTGCGGCTCATCCCTTAGAACCGGGCCTTCAACGATCGCGGTCGGCTGAATCTCCTGTTGAATCTCCTCGGGCGAACCCTCCTCTGGAACTGGTACCGGGTCGGTTAGGTTTCCTTTTGCCATCACTGTCTCGCTCCCCTCCAGATGAACCTCCTGGGCAGATGAGTAGCTAACCTCGATGGCTTCCCCAAGACGATCTTGAAGCCGCCCGCTGATGCTCGACTTCAAATCGCAAGCCGGTTGAAACCTCCCCGCAGATGCCTTCTTCATTGGTGCCCTCTTCATTGGTGCAAGAGCGAGGGGACTTGATTCACAAGGGGGCAAACCTTGGTCTTCAGGGCCCGTTTCTTCCATTGGAGGCGCCGGGGAAGGCAACGTTTCACCACAAGAGGCGCCGGTTGCATCCTCGTCCGGATGGGGAGAGTCAGGCTGACACACGGAGGTCGCTTCCTCAGCCAGAAGTGCCATCCGTGCATCCGCTGCCAGTGAAGGCCCTGATCCGTACAGACATGCAAGACGTCCGGAGCCGCTTGAAACAGATGGCAAGGGGAGGGGATCCGACGTTCTTATTGTTACTACCTTTACATAGGTTACAGGTGATATTATTACTTCATTTTCGAGAGTTGGGAGCTTTATTTCTTTCCCCTTATTCAAATCCTTCTTCTTCTTCTTTTTTTGCTGGGGCGCCAGCAGGAGGAGAGGACGCGGGGCGTTTATCACTGGGAGCCTTCCGCAAGGTTCCTTCTTGCCTCCTTTCCTCCCGATCGCTAAGAAGTGCCTGGCGAGCCTGGGCGTCCGCCTCGCGCGCCTCCGCGTAGAAGGGAAGATCTTTGAGAACAAAATGTTCTCCAACCACCACCTCTTTGGGGAGCCGCCTGGGGAGGATATTGAGTACATACGACTGAGGCTCTTGGGTAACCGAACGCAGATTTTGTGCGGAGAGAAGTGTCTCCCAATTCCTCTCATCCGACGCAATCTCAAACATCCTGTTCAACTGGTTGAATGAGGCTTTTTCTACCCACTCCACCAGCTTCCCCCTTCTTTCCCTACCTGCACCCAAGAAAACAAAGCCAGTTAGCCATCTTATGATGCTGATTTAACTCGTAACTACAAGAAAGCAAGAGGCAACTTATTCTTACCTGGGTGCTTCAGCGATCAGTTGGGAGTGAACTTCTTGTCCGGATGCACTGACGAGCCCGTCCATGCACCCTCGACCATCACATGTCCTGTGGCGGCCCCCTTAGTCGAATCAGGAAGGCCGGTCACCAGCTGAAGTGATGGAAAACTGGCGACAAAACTGTAGATGTCGTTCTTCCCCTTCTTGATGGAGTAAACAAATAGGACCTCCAACAAGGACAAATCCAGGTTAAACAACATATCCAGGATGCTGCAACCCATCAGCACCCGGACAATGTTGGGGTGGATCATAGCCGGTGGAATCTGTGTGTAATGGAGGAACTGCGTGAAAAGTGAGGGAAGCGGAAAGCGAAGTCCCGCGTTAAACTGCTCCTTGGAGAAGCAGATGGAGTTATCCCCCGACTTGGCAGTCGACACGGCATCACCCTCCAACAGACGAATCGACACTCCGTTTGGGATACTGAAGGAATCTCAGAACTCCTTCTCGTTAAGGAGCTCAGTAGGGTTGACTCACCTGCCTGAACTCCCTTGCTTGGTCGCGCCAGTTGCTACTTTTCCCTTCTTCGAAGACATTGTAGATAACGTAAAATCTGCATTACAAGAAAGCACCAGTCAAAACGCATTCGAAGCACGTCACATTGTAAAAACCCTAAACCCATGAACCCTAACTCGAAGATTATAGTAACACCACATAGACTCGCCAGAAAAACCATTCTCTCAGCAACCTCACATTCAAAGAAACCTATGAAAACCCTCAAAATATAACGGAAACCCCTTGTCAACCCCTAGCACATCCTGGCCTCTTCAAAGCTCAAACCCTAACAAAAACTACCTGAATCATTCGCTTCTACCAACCCAATCCATCCCCTCAAAGGGCAAGCAAACAACATTGCAAGCAACAAAGTGAAAGAAAAAAGAAGAGTGGAATGGCAAACCTTACGAAAATCTCTGAGAGAAGTTGAAAAACCAGTCGTCGCGTCTTCGAGCTTTTTTCTGAAGAATTTCTAGAGACACTTGAAAGTCTGGAAGGAAGATGAAAAGTGTCAACAGAGGGCCTTGGGCCCCTACTTATAAGAAGCAAAGCCTCGAAAACCCCCCCCCCCCTCCCCCCCCAAACGGCAGGAAGCATAATTGCACCAAGATCTGAAACGACACGTCGTTTGATACAGCTTTCAAAGTCAGCGTGCCTCACCAGCTCCCCCAACAAGAAAATGACACGTGTCATTGCAATTCATATGAAAGAGAAATTGTGTGAAGGTAACATTTTTATCCCGCCTTTTCTGACCCAGCCAGACATGCGGTATAAAAGGGGGCATTATGGGATCCCCGCTAAAAAGTGCCATGTGGCTCTCTCTCCTTTGGCCACGCAGACGACCCCCCTCATAACACATGGCATAGCTAATTCCACCTGGACAGGAATCATCGCCCATTCCACCCAGATGTCTCACAGCCACCATTATATTCGGCCAACGTTCCACCTCAGCCAGGATATCTCATATCCGGATCTGGTCGACGTTCCACCTTCTTCGGATACTTCACATCCGGCGCATTCCACCGGATGGAAAAGGATGACGATTCAACTTCTCCCGGATAGACATGTCCGGCTACTCTAGTGACAGCATATCCGGGCAGCTTATCTCGTTAGACACTCGCGATTCGTCGAATCCATCTCCACCCACAATAAAAAAGATAACTCTGATGACATTGACAACCAAATCCCCAGAACTGTCACTCATCATTAATACAAGATACGTTTGACAAGACATTCCTAAGTCTTCTCAAGTTTCCTGACACATCCCCGATATTTAAAAGTCGTAAATTGCGGTGATGTCCACTGCCAAAATACCTTCCTGACAGCCTCCACTTGACATCATAAGTGTCATGATTGTTTAGCCTCCCTATGAGCCACAATCATGACAATGGGACCCACTAGCAAGGCGGTGCCATACTTTTTGACACTATATAAAAGAGGCTTCACACAATGAGGAAGGTAAGCTTGCTATCCATAAGAAAAAAAAGCTAACTATCCCTAAAAACAACCTGGTAGCTTGATCTTTTGATCTATGGCTAACAAAATCATCGGAGGGTGCATCTGGACATCCCGTCCGGACCCTTTTTTGCAGGGAGAAGGAGGAATTGCTACTTTGTGTTGACCGAGATTCCGTTGCTGTTGACGATCACTGTAGCAGGGGAATTTCGCCACCAACAAGCAAGATTTTTAGATTTCCACTACTCAGTAATATCCATGTGTTTTTCATGCCAGAGAAGATATATATATATATATATATATATATATATAAATCTTTTTAACAAAAATTGTAAATCTTTTTAAAATTTTTTTTATTTATCTATAAAACGGTTGAGATTAAATCCTTTTATTGAAATTAATTCCAAAAATCATGTCTTTAAATAAAGTAAAACTCTTTTTGTTAAATTTGAAGTCTTTTTTTTTCTAATAAAAACAACTTTCCTTTATAATAAAATTGAAGTTGGTATTTGTTTTTTTGGAGTAAAATATTTGATTTAATTTTTTTAAATAAAAGTTAAGAATTTTTTTTTAGATAAAATTGTAGAAGATTCTTTTTTAGGTAAATTTCTTTTTTAAATAATTTGAAAAAAAATCTATTTTTCAAATGAAAATTGAATTAGAAGAATGCTTTTTTTTTTTTTTTCTTTTTTAAATAAATTTGTCCAAAAATATTTTAAAGAATTTAGGAAAATTTTTCTCTTGGGATGAACTTGTACTTTTTAAAGGAAAAATTCTTTTTTAAGTTAAAGTTAAACTAAATTCCTTTCTGGATAAGCTTGAAAATATTTTTTTATTGTTATTTTAAAAGGGCAATTTTTTTTAATACAAATAAAATAGTAAAAGAAGAAAAAGTTCCTTTTAATAAAATTTAAGCAAAGTTCTCTTTTAAGTTAATATTCATTTTTTTAATTTATCATTATTTTTGACAAAGCCAAAACTTTATCTTTTTTTTTTAAGTGAAAGTTGTTAAAATATCATTTTTGAAATAAAATAAGAAAAATCAAATTAGAATATTTTTTGTAAATAAAACTATGAAAATCTCTTTTCTATGAAACATAGATAAAAATATTTGGTAATGACATTTCTTTAATATAAATTCGAAGACCTTTTTATTTTTATATTTTTTAACGGTAGGAATAAAAAATAATTTACAAAGTTCTTTTAATAAAATTGAAACTTTTCCCTCAACCAAATAAAGGTAATCTTTTTGGAAAATAAAAATATTGGAGTACCTTTTATAAGCAATTTTATAAAAAAACTATTTTCCTATTAGAAATAACTTTTACTAATAAAATTGAGTTCAATTTATTTTTAGTAAATAGTGTGTAAAGTCTTGCTTCCTATAAAAAATAAATAAAAAATAAAAAATCTTCAGGTTGCATGTAAATAAAATTGAGTTGAAATACAACTTGTAGATAAATTTATATATATATATATATATATATATATATAAAATAATTTGTAAAAATTGCTTTTCTTAAACATAAATTAAGATACTTTTGTAAATAAAATTATAACATTTCTCTTCATAATAACGTAAATAAAACTCATTTTCCAATAAATAAAAATTGAATTCACCTTTTTTTTATTTGTTTTCAATAAATGCTTTTTGCAGCAATAAGTGTAAATAATTTTTTTTATTTAAAAAAATTGATTAAAAATAAAATTGAATCAAATCATGTGTTGAATATAAATTCATTTTCTTTGTTTGTAAGTAAATAAAATGAAATCATTAATTCAAAATTGTTTTTAATATTTTTTTTAAATCAGTTTAATAACTTAATGTGCATAATTCTCTTATCATTTACTTTGTACATTCTTGTAATTTGTTTTTATAATTATTTTTCCTATATATTGATTTGTGTCCTTAATCTTGATATCCATGATTAATTAATTAGTTGTCACAATTCCCTCCATTCGTTTTGTGGAGACCATAGGTATACATGCTTAGAGGGGTGCTAAGGCTTTTCACTGTACCTTCCTGATAGGTAACTTGACCCCCCAAATCTAGACTCGGTTGTTGTAGACATGTCTTTTCTAAATAAAGAGTCACATAGTTTTTTCTTTGCTTTTCTATTTTCTCTTTTAAAAATAACCTAAAATAAGAGGCAACTCCAACTTTTTTCAAAAATCAAATTTTCACAAATAAAAAATGAGTCTCATCGTTCTAGTAGGGACACATGAAAAATATGGGTCCACAAAATTATACTTTAGACATATTATAAGAAGAAGAAACTATCTTAAATCAGATTCCTATAAATCAAGGATTTAACCACCAATATTCTATTTTATAGAATATTCTATTTTACAAAATATACAAAGTAAAAAAAAAAAAAAAAATCCTAAAATAGGAAAACCTTATTTTCCTACACTCTTTCTCAAGCTAATGAGTGAATGTCACACATTATTAGCTTGTCAATTATTGTTTAGAACCTAATATTATTCAATCTTTTGGTAAGCACATCTACGAGTTGTCCATTAGAGAAGATATATGGTGTGGAAATGAGGCCACTATCTAACTTCTCTTTGATAAAGTGTCTATCAACCTCCACATGTTTAGTCTGATCATATTGTACAAGATTATGTGCAATGTTGATGGCTGACTTGTTGTCGTAGAGAGTCTCATAGTTGCTTCCTATTTAATCTTTAGATCTTCTAGAATTTTTTTCAATCATAGTAGTTCACAAATTCCAAGAACCATCAATCTAAACTCAGCCTCAATGCTTGATCTCTCAATAACATTCTATTTTTTGCTCCTCCATGTTACCAAGTTTCCACCAAGGAATGTATAATAACTTGATATTGAATGTCTATCTACAACCAAACTTGCATAATCAACATCTGTGTAGGCTTTAAGTGTCAAACTTGTCTCCTTCTTAAATAAAATCCCTTTCCTTGGTGTTCATTTGAGATAATGTAGTATTTGGTGCACTGCTTGAAGGTGAGTTTCCTTGGGATTGTGCATAAATTGACTAACCACATTGATAACATATGTTATATCAAGTCTTGTGTGAGACAAGTAGAACAATTGACCCACTAATCTCTGTTAGTTTCTTGGATCCACACTAGCATCTTTATTACTATCTCTAAGTTTATGATTTGCCTTAATAGGTGTGTCTATTGGTTTACACGCTAACTTCCTAGTTTCCTTCAACAAATCAAGCGTATACTTCTATTGAGATAGAAAATTCCTTGTTGTGATTGTACCACTTCAATGCCTAAGAAGTATTTCAACCTGTCAAGTTCTTTAATCTCAAATTCTCTTGCCAAACACTTCCTCAAACTATCTCTTTTCTTCTTGTCATTCCCAATCACAATTACATCATCCACATAAACTAACAAGGCGGTGACTCCCCCTGAAGTCAAGTGCTTAATAAACAAAGTGTGATCACCTTGACTTTGCTTATATCCATTAGTAATCATCACTTTAACAAATCTTCCAAAACCATGCATGAGGATATTGTTTTAAGCCATACAAGGCCTTCTTGAGCTTATAGGCTTTTTAGCCTTCCACATTTTTTTCAAATCCAAGAGAAACTTCCATATAAATCTTTTCTTCAAGATCACCATGTAAGAAGGAATTCTTAACATAAATTGTTGCAAACTCCACTCAAAGTTAATAACTAAGGATAATAGTACCTTTATAGTTTTCTTCTTGGCTATAGGTGCAAAGGTCTCTAAATAATCCACTCCATAAGTTTGGTTATATCCCTTGGCAACAAGCCTCACTTTGTACATTTTGATTGACCCATCTAGCTTATATTTCACAGTAAATACCCACTTACACCCCACTAGATTCTTTCCTTTTGACAACTCCACTATCCCCCACGTTCTATTCTTTTCTAGTGTTTCCATTACAATACTCATGGTATGTCTTCACTCTTCACTATTTAATGCCTCAAATAAGGTGTTAGGAATGACAATAGTGTTTAATTGGATAAGGAAGGCTCAATGGGAAGATGACAATTTATCAAAGTTCATGAAATGAGAAAGTAGGTATAACGGGTGTTTGGTGAATTCTCTTTTGCGTTTCCTAAGAGCAATGGGAAGATCATGATCACCATTGTCAATGGTAGTAGAAACATTATCATAAGAAGATTCAAGTAGAGAAATTACCTCATTTCTAGGGGTTGGCTCGAACTCTTGGATTTGCACAGGTTCAACGACGGGTGCTTTCTTCCTTGTGCATACCTATAGTGGTCCAATAGGATTGTAAGTTAATTTTTCCTTAGCCAAAGACATGGGATCAAGAGAGGATAGTTTGATAGTAGGCAAAGTAGCTAGAGCGGGGCTATGCATGGTAGAAAAAGTAGGGTTGGATGAAGAAGATTGAGAAGTGGAAGGTAAATCAAGAAGAAAAAAAAATCTTTATTCTTATCTTTCATGAATGATGTCTCACTTTGAAGATAAGGACCAGTAAAACAGTCTTCTTTTTCAACAAAAATCACATCGTCAGAGACAAAATATCTCTTAAAAGGTAGGTGATAACATTTATAACCTTTTTGATGTCAAAGAATACCCAACAAAAATGTATTTAAGTGCCCATGGATCTAATTTTCCCTTATTGTGAGCATGAATGTGAACAAAGGAGACACAAACAAAGATTCTAGGATTGAGATTATTCTAAGTATGAGAGTCGGGGAAAAAAATGAGAACTCTTGCATAGGACTTCTAAACCCCAATACTCGATAAAGTAATCTATTGATAAGATAGGTAGCCGTTAGAATTGCCTCTCCTAATAGTTTTTTGGAACATTTTTTTTTTTTAACAAAAAGGCACGGGTAGTTGCAAGAAGATGCCCATTTTTCCTTTTGGCCACCCTATTTTGTGGAAGAGTACTAACACAAGACGACTCATAGATAATTAATTCTTTTTTAAAATAAGGAGACAAAGCTTCATCAAAGTAAACTTTTGGCATCTTAGATTTGAACTTTTTTATTCTCACACAAAATTGGGTTTTGATAATGTTATGGAAGTTTGAAAAAACATTACTCACATTAGATTTTTTTCTTGCGAAGAATGATCCAAGACACAATAGTAAAATCATCAATAAATGAAACAAACCATCTAGCCTCTAAAATATTAGAAACTATAAAGGGACCCCAAATATCACTATGAATGAGAGAAATGAATAGAAGCGTTTTTATTGCTAATTGGGAATGAAGCACAATGATGCTTTGCAAATTCACATATTTCACAATGAAAATTTTCTACATCAATTTCTTTGAATAACAAAGGAAACTAGACTTTGAGAATGCTAAATGAATGGTGTCCCAATCGAAGATGATGAATCCAAATCTTGTCTTTATTTGAGATGGAGCTTTCAATGAAATATGACAAAGGAAATTTATTCTCAATCCTATTTTTATCACCTAGCACGCGAAGGTAGTAGAGCCCATCATTTTCCTTAGCAAGTCTAATCATCTTCCCCAAACCCTGGCCCTAAAAAACACAATGAGAAAGATGAAAAATCACATTGCAATTCATGTCTTTGGTGAGTTGATGTATGGAAATGAGATTAGTTGAAAGTTTTCATACATGAAGGACATTTGCGATGGGTTTATATGGATTTCTCCTTGATCAGCTAAAGTTTTCAAGGAACCATCTGTTGTGAAAATTTTCTTGCTGCTTGGACATGGTGTGTATGAAACACATTTATGAGAAGAATTAGTCATATGGTATGTGGCACTTGAGTCAATAACCTTGAAACCTAGAAAGGAAGAGCCTAAGACATTAAACACATGAGAAGTAGAATACTTACCTGAGAGTGCTAAGGAGCAAGCACTAGGAGGTTTTTCTAAAGACTCCAACAAATTTTCAGCCTCTCAAATTGTTCTTTTTTTTTTTTTTTAATGTAAATGCACAACATAGGATTTTTATTTCGGGAAAAATCTAGTCACTGATTATTAGCATTGGGCTGATGTTCCACACTTGAATTCTTCATATTTCCAGTAGTTGAGAGTAAGACTGAACTTTCTATAGTAGGAGTTTCAATCATCATCACCCCTCTTCTTCCTTCTTCGCATGAATCATAGAAAGTCTTGTTTAATGAGGGTAGATCCTCTTTTCCCAAAATTTGAATTCTAACCTAATCAAATTCAAGTTTAAACTAGCAAGAAATTTAAAAATTCTCTTTTTCCACAAACTTCTTCAACATAGCTGCATCCTCGCTACATTTCATATGAATGCATTGATAATGATCCATTTCTTGCCACCAATTCTTCTAAATATTGGAATATTCAATCATGGATTGCTCACCTTATTTGGTGGTTGAAATCTTGGTCTTGATTTCAAATACTTGTTCAGCATCATGTACCTTTGAGTAAGTCTATCTCATCACCTCCCAAACTTCTTTAACTATGGACAAAAACATACAAGTGCTACTAATCTCGGGTAGCATTGAATTCCATGACCATGACAAAATCATGGAATTGTCATCATCCTAATTTTGGAATTTTGGATCACTCTACTATGGTCTAGTGTCCAACAAGTGGTTGAGCTTTCCTTTCCCCTTCAAGAACATCTTCACAACTTGGGACCACTGTAAATAATTTTTTCCATTCAATCGGTATGCAACTTGAATGTTTTGGAGTTTCCATGTGGATTGATTCAATAAAGTTTCAATCGATTGCATTGTAGGAATGGTATAATGGCTTTAGATATCTTAGACATGGTTGATTCTGTTAGGTTAAATAAGGAGTAGATAACTAGCAATGGTTATAAAGGAAAACAAATGCCAAAAAGAAATACGAATAAGATTAAAGGAAAGATTGGGTAGACAAAAAACTGAGAAAACCCAAGCAAAATGGAGCTTGAATCTTGAAAGGCAAAGAATGCCAAAAATTGTAAATCATAGAGAGCCTAGGGCTTTGATATCATGTGAAAAATTGAAGAAAATCTTATTCACTTTTTTCAATATAATACAAGAACCAACTTTTTATATTAAAAGCAATATAAGTTATACTTTAGGCATATTATAAGAAGAGGAAACTATAATTCATCAAATCCTTATAAATTAGGGGTTTAACCATTGATATTCTATTTTATAGAATATACAAAGTCAAAAATCCTAAAATAGGAAAACCTTATTTTCCCACACTACTCTATAAGACTTATGGTCCAGAACTTACACCTAATCTTACGTCTATAATGCAGCATAACTACACTTCTTAATGGACTCCTCAACACAGGGTTGTGAATCTCTTTCACAAATTCAATAAAAAGAATCACATAACTTTTTGAAAGTTTCGGGTTAATCACAAAGAATAATAACTTAAAGTTTAGACACATGAGTTACTGGGAGAACTCTCCTAATATGTATATAATAGAGAAAACCTAGTGGACTTGGTTTAATTTCAAAAAGATTTGAAAAGATTTTCCTTTTCAAATTCTTAATTTAAATTCTCTCTCTCTTTTAATTCTCAATTTAAAATTATTTTTTAAATTAATTTTAAAATTGATTCTCAAATTAAATTTATTATTTAGAAAGATTTTTATTTTTAAATTATCAATTTAAAATTATTTCTAAATTAATTTTAATCAAAATTTTCATTAAGCCTACTTTATGTCTTTTATATCATTATTCTCAATTAACTCAATTATATTTTCAAAGAAATATAAATCACATAGAAAAATATGTAGAGTTCTTAAGCAGTATGGATGAAATAAAATTATAAACCTAATATAAATAGCTTAATGCACCAACATCATGAATAGTTACTTTATCTTTTTTTAGTTTTACTTTTACACATACTTTTGCTATTATATTGAAAATTGGATATAAACTTTTTAAGTTACTTTCAAAAACATATTAAAAATCACAATTATAACTGTTTGAATGACTAATTATGTCTTAAAATTTCACCTCCAAATATGTAGGAATTATAACTTTGGAAATAGCTTGAATATGTCACTTAATCTTATGAGATATCCTTTTATTTTATTTATTTTTATTTTAAAGCTCCTAATTCATTTTATTGGTTGTAAGATAAGATTGTAGCTGGTAGACTGATTAAGTAAACAAATATTATAAATTTACATATTAACATATTGATTTGTATAGGTTTTAAAAAATAACTTAACTAAGAATAAACTAATAAATTTTAAATTAATAACTTAAAAATAATTTATCGTTAAAGTTAATTTAAAATATTAAGTATTAAATTTTACCAAATGCCCACTATATTTATTTTTTCTTTCAAACCCGGAACAAAAAACCTAAAAAATATGCCACATTTGAAATAAATTTTATTATATCTTAATTTTCTTTTATAATTTATATATTAAATCAACCAACTTATTTTTCCTTACCGCCACTTTTTCAAGATCCAAACAGGCAAACAGAGTCCTTCAGGAAAATCATAACCCCGTCCAGAGCCAGCCATCCCAATTTTCATTGTCAAATGAAAAATAAAGGCACAAGATGAAGAATTGCAATTACCTCACACAAAGAAAGGGGCAGTTGGGAATCTTTTCGATAAATGTTTGCTCTACAGCATCCTCACAAGGCGAATGAACTCACCATCCGATCGGTAGGACCATGTTCTTCAACAGAGTTCACAAACTGCTTGAATTTCAAATCAATCTAATGGGAAAAGAAGCCATTTGCTTCACAAATTTTACAGTTTCAGAGCCGTTTTGCTGCACCAAGATCTGCTTCATGAAGATGAAATCGACTCCCTGTCACTGTGTCTGTCCTCAGGAAGCATGATTCCTTCTGAAAAGATGAACCGGTTGGTTGCACTGAAGATGCTGGCTATTTGCAGGACCATAGTCTGGGATGCAGTAGTTGTTGGATGGACCGCCATTGGAAGGCAGGGCAGGCATTCAGGGAGGAATTCTTTCTTGTTGAATGTTGGAGCATATAATGTAAGGACTGCCCGACAAAATATGAATCTGCAAATCCAAACAAATGATTCACCCAAGGCGAAGGTATCAAGTATTCGTTTTTGCTTGAGCAGTGACTCCAAGAAACATGCAAACATGAATATTTATCGCAGAAAAGATATAAACAAGAATGTCGATATGGATTGTTTTTTTTCTTTTTATCAGAAAGATTGCAAATGAATGTATGTCATTATGTTTTATTAATTTGTTTATTTATTTTTATATATTTTCCCCACAACATGCAGTTTCTTCTGGACTTGGACAAGATATTTGCAGGTACAAGAGAAACAAGCCATCCATCTTAATAACAGAACTTACTATTGGAGTAGGGAACAACAAAATCTATAGAATGAGAATTGAAAGAGCCATCTCTGTTTTTAAGGCTATAGGTGACAATTAGACAAAGAATAGCTAAACCGAGATGTTGAAATAGCTATACTTACAAGCATACAAGAATGTTTAACAGAAGTCTTGTTTTACTATTTGCAATACAATACATTGCCCATGATGGAGTTTTGTCCTTGGTGGCCCGCAGCAGTCATGGTTAACACATTTGAAGAAAGATACTAAAATACGTTTGTGAATGTATTGAAATGAACGATCAAAGAAATCCAAAACTTTTTCATACATTATGTTCCATTTAACTATAAGAAATCATAAACTATTTCCCTCCATTTTTTAAGTTCATTTTCCATTTTCCACTAGATAAGGGGATTCTGCCAAAACAATAAGTCGTTTGCTACATATAAAAGAAATGTTATTATCTGTCAGTTTGTTTTTCATATTATACATGGAGATTGATCATATCTTGTGTTAATGGTATGCCATATTTTCATGGTAATTTATATTTTTTGAATATCAGTTTGATATACAATGATTTTTGCCTGATATATTTGATAATAATTTTTAGAATTTTAGTTAACAATTTATTTTCTTGGTAGAATCAATAAATCATCTTAGTTAACTGTCGTGACAGCTATTACAGTAATCAATATTCTTGAATGTCCTAACCTCTACAAAGGAATCTTGACAAATATTTCATCACTACTTGCTTTAGTTTGTAACTGCAATTCGAAAAACATCTGGTTGAAGTTTTTACAAGTTTTATGTATGCAGATTTGCATGCACTTATTCTTTCACATATTTATCATCCTATACAGGTAGGTGTGAGTCTATTTGGTGTGTAATGTCACATAATCATCATTATTTCATTCAATTTTTCTCTTTAAATCGAATGTATTTCAACCATCCAAGGATTTCCAATTTCAACATTTTCTTTTTTTTAAATCTTTCTTGTTTCTAGGAATTCAAAATTGACATACAGAGACGTCAGTTTTTTTTTGGGTGTAGTTGGAAGTGATCTTTGAATTCTGAACACTTTATCCATCCATTCTATGTACATATTTAAATCGAACCAAAGTCAGTGATTGCATCCAATAATCACTGCAGCAGAACAAGAAGACTTATTCTAAGTTGATCTTGAATTAGCTCATGAAGTGAACATTTTCACAGCCTGCTGAAATGAGAACTACAATCCAGTTACTAATGCTTCACTACTCAAAGGAGAAACGAAATCATTTAACCATGACCAGATGCATGCCAAGGACAGGAAATTATCTACCCCAAATTTTGTTAAACCTTGCACATTTGTGAGATTAAAGGAAGGATTTTGCAAATATAAGCACTTTATATGGCACGATTGCAGGCAAGACTGCCGACAGCCCCAGAATGTAATTAATCTCAAAACACCTTTTTATTTTTGGTGCTAAGAAAGAATCTTGAATGCTGTTGAAGAATTCCAGTCAAGATTTTCAGGGTTCATGGATTTTATTTTTATTTTTTTGTGCATATCAGGAAATTTAAATCCTTCGAAAATTAAAAAGAAAAAAGTATGAGAACTTGAAAGGTACCTTAATAGAATTCGCCTTAGGAAGGGATCACTTAGAATCTGCGCCCAAGCAGGATCAAGTGTGTCTGAAGTTGCCAAAGTCAATCCCCAGTCATTTAATGACGAGGAAAGCAGCTTCTCAGCCTTGCTATAGAGATCCTGAAGCATTTTTCCTTCAGATAATCTATCTAACTAAATGAAACTATCAAATAACAGCAGATGATAGAATTGACTCAACAGACCATTTCCACATCAGAGCCGGAAAAACCAAGCAGGAGACAGAAAGCTTGCAAAGGAGCAGTGAGGAAAATGGTGAAAAGACTTCCAGTGGGATGACGAGAGGTATCAACAGCAGCAACAGGAGGAGATAAAGAGCTTGGAGATAGGAGCATTGCGGCTGGCTCTCCTTTTTCTGCTCCATTTATTCCCTGCACATGTTTACAACCATGATTACTTTTGATTTGGTTCTAAAAAGAGTAGATTTAGTATTCTAAGTCAATGTTCTGAAGAATTAATTGAAGATGCATTTTAACAAAAAATACTGAGCCACAATAACCACAATTTTTTCACAGAAAATATGTAAAATAGTTTAAACTAAATGAGAGTAATTGAAGAAAACAAAACGAACTTGTTATTCATATCAGAACAACTTCTCTTTTAGAGTGATGTAAAAAAACAATGTCAAGAAGATTCTTGCTGAAACTGAAAGTTAACATAGTAATGAAAATCATGGCTGTTTTGCAGGGTTAATAGCTCATGTTGCACAATTCCTTTGATTTCATTTTTATGAAAAAGAAAAAAATGAAGATTGCATTAAGAAAAGAGCAGGAAAATTACAAAGAAGGATTTGTTCACAAGGAACAAATTAGCAAAAACCAACTAATAATGAGATAAAACACACAGATCACTAGTCGTCCAGGAAAAAATCCCAATTAAAGGAGAAAAAAACTGCCAAAACCCTTGAGAGTAATAGCACCTCATTTGGCCAAAAACTTAATGTCTATTTGTTGGCAGATCTTGGAATCCATTAGAAAATGCCAACTCTCATGAACACCACTGTCAATCCTTTCTGATGTCAATAAACAAAACACCTTTAAACTATTCAAGTCACTGAAGCCTATATATATGCAAGAAATAAGAGACTATATTAAGCCAGCACTCCTTGGTTGAAACCATCCTTTCAATTTCTTGAGGTCCTCCCCAGTCAAATAGACCAAATCAAAGTAAAACTAATGCATGACAAAAAGACTGTACTTCTACCATCAATAAATATATCCTAGAAAATGAACATAGAGATTCCTGAATGAAAAGGAAATGCAAAATCATAGCACCAAAAACTATTCCATAGGGGAACTTCTATTCATGTTGGCTTTGGATCTGTTTTGCATCAGAAGGTCTTTTGAAAATTTTGTCGCTACCCTTCCATGTTTGCCTTTTCTTTGTTATTTATTTTTTCTTCTTTTTGGTCAGATTTTGCTTTTGGGAAGGATAACTCACCTTCTTGTATTTTCGTGTGCAATTCAATTCAATGAATTGTTTTTTTCTAATCCCTTAAAAAGGGGGAAAATTGAGACAAGACCTGCCACATAGCATATATGAGATGCAATATGATAATAGCAGCTTTGTACTGACTTTGCAGTATAGGAACAATAGAATGCATCATTTTTTTAATCTGCCTTCATCTTGAATCTCAAAGCGCTTTTATGCTATAGGAACAATCTTCCCCATCATCCAACCACCAAAAAACAGCCAAAGTTAGCAGAGACAGAAGATACAAAGCACTATCTTTTTGTGGAAATACCCAAGTCATTGTCAATGCATTCCAGATATAAAATTTTCACTCTATTTTTTTTTTTTTGATAGGCAAAGACACAGTAAAGAGTATATTAAAAGAAACAGGGTGCCCAACAACAAACCCAAAGCATACAAGAGGTATACAATAGGTGCCTATAGGCTAAAAACAAAAGGAAGAGGGATATAAAAAACTTACTCACCCTCATCTATAGCCCACCCACTCAGAAAAGTTAAATAAAGAATTAGGCCCATCAACAATACAACACTTGGACCAAGACCACAAATTGCTAACAAAAGAATATTTCATCCTTTGGATCGAAAGATCCTCTTTTTCAAAAGCAACCCTGTTTCTTTCCCTCCAAACCGTCCAAAAGAGGCATAAGGGGGTTGCTCTCCAATCCTTCACCCATTTCTTGCCCACAAACTGCCCATGCCACCCGAGAAAGATCTCCTTCATTGACGAAGGAAGAACCCATAGTACCCCAAAAAGGTTAAATAACAAGTCCCACAAAATCCTAGCCTTGGAGCAATGAATTAAAAGATGATTTATAGACTCTTCAGCAGCCCCACAAAGGTAACATCTATTCGGGAGAGCCCAACTCCTCTTCTTTAGTTGGTCCAAAGTTAGAACTTTACCCCAAGTGGCTTCCCAAGCAAAAAAACCAACCTTAGTAGGAACATATGGGCTCCAAATAATACTTCTTGGGAGCGGGACTGTGCTGCCACCCTCCAAAGCACTATAAAAGGATTTAACGGTAAAATTACCACCCTTTGCCTCCTTCCACCGTAACTTATCCTCCAAATTAATAACCACTTTCTTCCCTTGCGAGGAGAGAAGGAATCTCTCTACCATTCCCATCTCCCAATCACTAAACGGTCTCGAAAAGCGTGGATTCCAGCCCCCATCCTCCCCCAAAGTATCCCAAACCTCTACCACCCATGCCTCTTTGGAAGTCTCTAAAGCATACAAAGAAGGAAAAGAAATACTTAGGGCCTTGTCTCCACACCACCTATCCTCCCAAAATCTCACTCTTCTTCCATTCCCTACAGAAAATGCGAATTTGTCTTTCATAAAGGTCATTCCTTTCTAATTTCCTTCCAAAGCCCCACACCATACCCCTTCCTTACTTCTCGGGTACATCACCCCCCTTCTTCTACCCCATACTTTCTACTAATAACTTGATGCTATAGAGACCCTCTTTCTTCCACAAAGCGCCAACTCCATTTACTTAAGAGGACTCTATTAAGTTTAGAAAGACATCTAACACCTAAACCACCCTTTCTTTTATCCGAACAAACAATTGACCACTTCACAAGATGAAGCTTCTTCTCCAACTTCCCCCCACCCTAAAGAAAGTCCCTTTGAATTTTTTCTAACCTTAATCTTACTACTGGTGGCATACGTAGCATAGACATGTAGTAAATGGGTATAGTTGACAACGTGCTCCGAATAAGGGTAATCCTCCCTCCTTTAGAAATAAATTGCCTCTTCCACATGGCAAGCCTCTTCCGGAGCCTCTCCTCCACCCCATCCCAACTCGCAATCGAATTATGAGCTGCCCCCAAAGGAAGCCCCAGAAAATAGGAGGGCAGCGCCCCCACCTTGCAACCCAGTTCAAAAGCCAATTCCTCCACATTATCAACCCTTCCCACCGGAAGAATTTCGCTCTTGTCCAAGTTTATTTTCAGACTTGAAATGGCTTCAAACCACATCAAAATCCAGCTCAAATAGACCATATGCTCTTGGGAAGCTTCACAAAACACGAGGGTATCATCAGCGAACAATAGATGTGTTAATTGGACCCCATCTCCTGCCCTTCCCTTAACCTTGTAGGCTGATAAAAAACCCGCTCTCTCAGCTCTATTAATGAGGCTGGTAAAGGCCTTCATCCCAATCACAAAAAGGTAGGGGGAAAGGGGATCTCCTTGCCTCAATCTCCTACCGCTATTGAAGAAGCCCGATGGGGATCCATTAACCAAAACCGAAAAACTCGCTGTGGATATGCACCAATTTATCCAACCTACCCACTTCTCCTCAAATCCCATTTTTCACATCACAATGAGCAAAAAATTCCAGCTTATGTGGTCATAAGCCTTCTCTATATCCAGCTTGCATAACACTCCATTCTCATTCCTTTTTAACATCAAATCTATAGCTTCATTAGCTAACAGCACAACGTCAAAGATTTGCCTTCCTTCCACAAAAGCCTTTTGGGCCAAAGACACTACCTTGCTTACCACCTTCTTTTGCCTGTTAGCTAGGACTTTAGCCAACAGCTTGCAAAGGCCTCCTACCAGGCTGATAGGTTTGTAATCTCTAAGGTCATTAGTGCCTCCTTTTTTAGGTATTAAAACCAAGAACGTAGTGTTCAGGATCCTAACTTCCTCCTTCACAAAATCCCAACTAAACTGCCAAAAAGCGATAGTGAACCCATCTGGCCTAGGGGTTTTGTCCTTGTTTAGCTCACACAGTGCAAGGAACACCTCCTCTTCACTAAAAGCTACCTCCAACCTAGTTGCATCCTCATCCCCTAATCGATCAAAGTCCAATCCCGCCAAGCTAGCGTGCCAATTGTTCATTATAGTCTCCTTTAGCATTGTTTAAAATTTTGTACTAAATTTTGATATTTTACTTCAATTTTCTAAAAGTTAAAAGGAAAAAAAAAAAAAAAAACCCACACAGAACATTTATCAACCTTGATATCCATATCTTGATCAATATCATCTAAAACCTTCATGATATCATCAATATTGAGATTTTGTTTAGGCAAAATTTCTCCTATATCCTCTGAGGTTTTTGACAATTATGCGGGCACCCCCTCTGGTTTCTAAAAACATGACCACCTTTTGTCCTCAACTGCTTATTTGTTGGTGCAAGCTCCTGATATCGGTGAAAAAGTTTATAAACATGCAAATAGTACCCTTACTTAAAAATAAATTTGAATTAAATAGATTAATAATAATTAATATTAATTTATTACCAACTAAATCACCATACAATATTGAGTAATACAAAAATTATTTTATGTTAATCCGAATTAAAAACAGTTAATAATTCTATATAACAAAAAATCATCTGTTAATCAACTGTTAGCCTTTTTCTAGCACCTCCATGACATCCCTTGCCTTGTTGCACCCTTGCATGCCACCTATTTTGATACATCAGAGACTTGCGTGACTCGTACCACATGTCCAGAGAGTTTCTCTCAATAGCCCATTTCATGCCCAATGTTTCTAATACCTTGCAACTCCCTTATGCTAGGTGTGAAGCCAAGCATCCACCCAATGTCACACCCCCATGGCAATTTAGCTAACTTCCCACAATGTTAGGCACTTGCCCACAAGTCAGCCTACGGTTTGACCCTCTTGCTACATATTCACAAGCATGCCTCAACAACCCAAATCTTGTGCCTCCTAGTCACTGATCTTACAACCAATCCATGTCAGCAAGTTGTAAAGCCCTAGACGGTTCCAATAGGCCCCTTGCTTTGTCTTCCACCAATGCAAAGGTGCCACACCAACTATCCTCCATGTACCATGTGCATATTGTGCCAACGCCTCATGGCTGCACCGATCTTATCCCACTACCTTATATGTTAAGGCCCTCGTGTTTGTGAAGCCCATTGGTCTTGCATAACCCACATGTTACATCACATGTGCTAGCATGCTTTACTTTGCCAAGGGCCACACCTTGCTTAACCCACTTAATGCTTGGCTCACATGCTTGGTTCATCCTCCATGTCACTAGGCACCCCTCAACCCATGCTTTGTGCCATCCAAGCCATGCTACATAGTATGACTTGCTTTCCTTCACTGTGGCTTTGAACCCATGGTTATCTGATTCATGGTCCATGGCATTACACCCATGGTGACAATGATGTCAAGGCTTGCCCACGCCTTGCCTCATGCATGTCATGGCCAATCAGCCATATGTACCTTGGTCATGTCCCTATATTGATGCAACCCCGTGTCATGCAAAACCATATGACATTCCATTGCTCTCATAGCACCCCAATCCATTGCACAAGTTGAGCCACTAAAAACCCAGACTTCATTTTTTTTTTTTTTTTTGGGGCCAAGTTATGCCACCCATGCAAGGCCCCAAGAGTTGTGGTCTAGATTTAGTTCAGGAAGAACAAGTAGAGTAGAAGAGGAGTACGGATTAAGAAAGAACAAAAATAAATAAATAAAACTTCACTTTGCATCGTTTATAAGAGGGTAATTTTTTCCTTTAATTTCAGTAACTGTCATTCGGAGATAAACTCAGACAAAGGGTGACAAAATAATTTCAAAAGACTCAAGAGGTGTTTGTGTGATTGTCAAAAAACTTCAAGGGGTATAAGCATAATTTTCCCTTTTTTTTATTGGGCATTCTTTAAAGGGCTTATGACTGAATATAGCGGGCTACAGCATAATGCTGGCAGTTTATTTTCTATCTTAGGAAAAGCAATCACCTATCCGACATTCTGATTGTAACAGTCTACAAAGATTTTTAATACACAATAAAAATAAAAATGAAAATATTAACCCAAAAATATCATGTCAACTAAATCCAACTTGTATAGATTCAAAAGATAATTTCAAGCAAAGAAAAATCTCCATGCAGTTACGAATCCTAATATATTTTATTAGTAGGCCATTTTCTAGACCATATCATCAACTTGTATATATTTTATTAGTCTTCCATGCACACGCACACGCTCCTATGAGTGCTTATGAGCATCTGTGCAAACTTAAATGAAGTGCCCCATGTGGCCATACATGGCTTTGTATCACATGTTAAAGCTTGAAATTCGATTTGCTTACAGTATTTTTCCCCAAAATTTGTAAGTTTCGTTAGAAATAATCATGTGCTTTATGATAGAAACTTCTTATACAAAACATTTCCTAATTATATTTAAACTTCTTTCCATGCAAATATATTCATAGTTAAATTTTGTCAAGCCCCAATAGAGATCTCCAATATTTCAAAATTTCAAAATCTCCTTTTTCACCTTCAACAAATACATATGTGACACATATCCCACTGTCTTCAATTAAAATCTTTGCACTGAAAAGTTATTGACTCCCTATCAAGATTACATATACATGTTTGAATGCTTCTAACAGTAAAACTACAAGGCTAAGGATAATGATAAAGAGTTGACACACTTGCCTTGAATGCTTCACTGCTGTCACTGTCAATAACTAAAAAAAGTGGCCTTCTTGTAAAGGGAATCAAGTCGCAAGGGTAAATGAAATTTAAACCTGAAAAAGGATAAATTGATTTAACATTCTAAAATAGCGTCCAGGGTGACATAACTGACAAGATCATGTTTTCAAAGCAAGCCATCTCATTGACCAAAGATTTCACGTAATTATGAACCAGCAAGAGTAAGGATAGTCAATATAGATGAAAACAACAATGAATCAGCAGTGCATTTTATTTCGATAAGTAATCAATCAACATTGCATTATTAAAAATAAAAATAAAAAAACTGTATTTCCTCTTCCTACCAGTCCAATATTGTAAATTCATTTCAAACATAAAACTGAGGCACATTTTAATCCTCTTCTTCAATATAACATGTAACAGCTACCAGAAAAAGTTTTCTACAGTCACTGCACTTTATAAGCTATTCCCAGTGCATGAATAAATCAACAAAACTGAGCTATTTTATCACCTATTATGGGTCAACAAAGGTAGACAGTGAATGATGAAAAGCTAGAATTAGGCACACCTGATACCATATCAAAGAAAAGCCTTTGTTCGATGTATCTTCGGGGCACCCTCGGTTGAACCCAATACTCATCTCAAAAGAGATGGGTGTGTGAAAGGAGAAAGAAGGGACACAGAAAGTTGGAGGAGGAGATTAGCTCGAATTATATGTGTTATCCTACTGCCAAAGCTCTTTGGGACAACATTATTCAGATGTATTCAAACCTTGGAAATTAGTCCCAAATCTATGAGTTACCACTCAAATTGGGCAATATTTGTCAAGGTGAGAATTTGGTTACTAAATATTTTAATGTGCTTAGGGGTTTATGGCAGGATCTTGACTTATTCAATGACTATGAGTGGAAAAATACGGATGATTGTAACTATTTTAAGAAGATGGTAGAAAGTTCACGGATAATCAAATTTTTAACTGGGCTTAATGTTGAATTTGATGAAGTTCGGGGTAGAATCATTGGTCGGCAACCTCTCCCTTCTCTAGGTGAACTATACTCTAAAGTGCGTTGTGAGGAAAGCCGGAAGAATGTTATGCTTAGGAAGAAGCTCTCTTGACCTATGGAAAACTCAGCCTTATTGGGCACTGCAGCAGCGACTTCTCGCAATCCTAATAACCAGCGTCGTCCAGATGACAAGCCAAGAGTTTGGTGTAATCATTGTAATAAACCACGCCACACTCATGAAACCTGCTGGAAATTACGTGGGAAAAGCCAGCTAATTGGAAGCCAACTGATCGGAAACTCGTTGAATGGAAGACTAATAAGCAAGGCAACTCTAATCATTTCCTTGCTAAACACATGCTGCCGAGACACCCTCATTGAGCAAAGAACAATTAGACCAATTGCTACAGCTGCTAAAACCTGCTCCGCCGACTCCTGGTACTCCTATAGCATCTCTAGCTCAATTAGGTAGTCTTTCGTGTGCATATTCTCTTTCATTATATGCACCTTGGATCATAGATTCAGATGCCTCTGACCACATGAATAATTTATCTCATTTGTTTATTTCTTATACACCTTGTTATGAAAATAAAAAAGCACGTATTGCAGATGGAAGTTTATCCTCTATTGTTAGGCAAGGCTCTATTCGTTTGTCTGATAAGATTGTTTTACAATCCGTTTTACATGTCCCAAAACTCTCTTGTAATCTCTTATCCGTAAGTTGTTTATCTAAGGATTCTAATTGTTGTGTTGTTTTTTGTGCCTCTCTTTGTGAATTCCGGGATTTGAACTTGGGGATGATGATTGGGAGTGCTAGATTGATCGACAATCTTTACTATTTTAATGACAACCGATTTGAGAATAAACAAGCTCAGGGTTTTATTAGTAGTGTTCGTTCAATCCCTGTGCATGATTAAATAATGCTATGACATAACAGATTAAGACATTTTAGTTTTTTCTATTTAAAACATTTGTTTCTAGGTTTATTTAAAGGATTGTACTTCTTTTGATTGTGAAACTTGTTTTTCGGCCAAAAGCCATCGCAATTCTTATAAAATAAAGCCATATTGTGCCTCAAAGCCTTTTTATTTGATACATAGTGATGTTTGGGGTTCTTTTAGGATTACTACTTTAACTGGGAAAAAATGGCTTGTGACGTTTATTGATGATCACACATGCCTATGTTGGCTTTATCTAATGAACTCAAGTCTGAGGTTGCAAAACTCTTTCAAGATTTTTATTCTATGGTTGAAAACCAATTTCAAACCAAAATAAGTATTCTTTGAAGTGAAAATGGAACAAAATTTTATAATGATTATTTAGGTGATTTTTTGCTAGAGAAAAGTATTTTACATCAAGCAACCTGTAGGGACACTCCTCAACAAAATGGAATTGCAGAACGTAAAAACGAACATTTACTTGAAGTAGTTAGAGCTCTCATGTTTCATATGAATGTTCCTACACACCTTTAGGGGGATGCAATTTCAACAAGTTGTTATTTGATTAATAGAATGCCTACAAGGATTCTAAACTATGCAACACCTTTACAAACTCTTAAGAATACTTTGCCAAACACACACCTCACCTCAAATTTACCCTCAAAAATTTTTGGTTGTACAGTGTTTGTCCATATGCCAACTCATCTTTGACCCAAATTTGATCCAAGAACCGAAAAATGTATTTTTCTAGGTTATGCTCCTAATAAAAAAGGGTATAAGTGTTTTAATCCTACCACTAGGAAAATTCATGTTAGTATGGATGTCAACTTTATCGAAAATATTCCCTTTTATAACAAAACTACTCTTCAAGGAGAGAGCTCTAATGAAAATCAATTTTGGCAACAAGAACAATCAAAACCTAGTATTTTTCTTCCTAAAATAAAAAAAAAAAAAAAGATGTTTTAATTAGTGAAAAAAGGGGAAATACAGATTTATCTATGCCAAATAAAATTGCATCACAAACAGGGGGAGAAACTCTAGAACCTATGTCCATTGAGCTCCATGTTTATACTAGGCACAGTTTTAATTCTAATACTGAGAATAATTAAGTCAATCTTGAGTATGGTCAATCATCAGCTCTTAATTCCCAAAATCCAGGTAATCTTCCTATGGACTCTACTCCTTTACCTATTTCTGATCTTGATATCCCTATTGCAATCTGAAAAGGAGTTAGGAATTGTACCAAATATCCCATTACCAAATATCTGCCTTATCAAAGACTCTCAGGAAAATATAGAGCTTTCACTTCAAATATCTCTCACTTATTCATTCCTAGAACTATATAGGAAGCACTAGGACACTTGGAGTGGAGATCAGTAGTCCAAGAAGAAATGAATGCTCTTGTGAAAAATAGAACATGTGAAATTGTTGATTTACCTAAGGAGAAGAAGACAGTGGGATGTAAGTGGGTTTTCACAATCAAGTGTAAGCCCCATAGTTTTAAAAGGCTCAAGGCGCACCAAGGCGCAAAGTAGTCCTGGAGCCTGAGGCACAAGGCACACCTAAAGCGCGGGCTTTAGTGAAGTGAGGCGCACACTAATTTACTTATATATTTTCTCCTATTTTCCCCTATATATATATTTTTTTCTTCTTCTTCTTCACTTCTTCAGCATGGCTGAGGCTAGGGCACGATTGGGAGTGGTCTCGGGTTGAGAAAGACCAGAAAAGGGGGCTGGAATGGAGGAACAGGCCAAAACGGCGTCGTTTTGGCCTGTTTTTTTTTTTTAAAAGGAACAAGGTCCAAAACGACGTCGTTTTGGACCCTTCCTTTTAAATTAAAAAGGGCCAAAACGACGCCGTTTGGTCCACAAATTAAAAAAAAAAAATTAGGGCTGAGGGTGTAGAGTTCTGCAACCCGACGGGAGGAAGAAGAAGAAGAAGAAGAAGAAGAAGAAGAAGGAGAAAGAGGGGTGCGTACCTGGTCGGACCGTCGGAGGCGACTCAGGCGAGCGCCTCACGCCTTGTCGGAGGCGAGCGCCTTGCGCACCTAAGCGGCGCCTTCCTGAAAGGGCGTCGCCTGCCTTCAGGCAAGGCGCCGGAGGGTGGCGTTGCGTCGCCCCGAGCCTAGGCGCGCCTTTCACAACTATGGTAAGCCCAATGGTAGCATTGAAAAATATAAAGCAAGGTTAATAGCCAAAGGTTTCACACAAACCTATGGAATTGACTACCAAGAGACCTTTGCACCTATTGCAAAGATTAATTCCATTCAGATTTTACTTTCTCTTGCAGTACATTTTAATTGGCCTTTACAACAATCTGATGTGAAAAACGCTTTCTTAAGTGGCGATTTGGAGGAAGAAGTGTTTATGGATTTACCACCGAGACTCGAAGAAAAGCTAAAAAAAAAAGAAAAAAAAGGTTTGCAGATTAAAGAAGTCCTTGTATGGTCTTAAGCAATCTCCTAAGGCTTGGTTTGAGAGATTTGGAAAAGTAATCAAGCTTCAAGGATATATTCAAAGTCAAGTTAACCATACAATGTTTTATAAACACTCAAGAGAAGGAAAGATTGTTGTGTTGATAGTTTATGTAGATAGCATTATTCTAACTGGTGATGACAATCTAGAACTTGAGAGATTGAAGAAAGCTTTAACTCGTGAATTTGAGATAAAAGATTTGGGCCCCCTAAGATACTTTCTTGGTATGGAGTTTGCTAGATCCAAGAAAGGTATTTTCATTTCTCAAAGAAAATATATACTTGACTTATTAAGTGAAATGGGTACTTGGATGTAAGGCTATAGAAACTCCTATAGAACCGAATTTGAAACTCCAACCAGTAAGTCCAGTAGAGGTGATTGACAAAGAGAAATCAACGCCTAGTTGAGAGACTTATTTATCTCTCTCATACTCGTCCCAATATTGCTTTTATGGTAAGCATGGTGAGTCAATTCATGCACTTAACAAATCAGGGACACTTTGATGCAGTGTACAGAATTTTAAGGTACTTAAAGGGGACTCTAGGAAAAGGACTTCTATATGAGAACCGAGGACATCTCGAAGTGGATCTGTTTACTGATGCAAATTGGGCAGGAAGTGTAATTGATAGGAGATGAACTTCGGGGTCTTGTACTTTTGTTGGAGGCAATCTTGTGACTTGGTGGAGTAAAAAGCAGAGTGTAGTGGTTAGAAGTAGTGCTGAAGCTGAGTTTAGAGCTGTAGCCCATGGCATTTGTGAAGTTTTGTGGATTAAACAATTACTTAAAGAAGTTAACGCTACTAGCTCTTTACCTATGAAGGTCTTTTGTGATAATAAAGTTGTCATTGCCATTGCACATAATCCAGTACTCCATGATAGAACTAAACATGTCGAGGTTGATAAACATTTTATCAAGGAGAAATTGGAAAATGGACTGATTGTTATGCCCTATATACCTACGGTTGAACAAGTTGCAAATATACTCACTAAGGGATTGCCAAAGAAGCAGTTTGATGATTTTGTAAGCAAGCTGGCCATGAATGACATCTCCAAGCCAGCTTGAGGGGGAGTGTTGAGAATCTCAATCATATCAGAATTTTTCTGATCTGGTTGTTACCTATTTTTTAGGGATAATTTGTTGTTGTTTTTTAGGGATAAGTTGTATATTTTAAATTTATTTTGTTCCTAGAAATTTGGGTGTACAACTGTAGATTTATTTAGATTTTTTGTAGCTTTTCTATAAAAGGAAGCATGTTTCCCTTCCTTAATCAATCAATATATGACATTTTTTTTCCTTTTCTACACATCCAATTTGCAAAAGTTTTGAACTGCCTCTCGTTTATAATCTCTAATAGCCCCTCTAATTCCCTTCCTGAACATAATTCTTTTTCTTTTTTGTAGTTTTGGACCCTTTACTTGGGAAGCAAAGAAAAACACAAATTCATTAAATGATTACTTATGTCCTTAAATAGACATTGGAAGGTTTAGCCTTTTAGGAACCTATTCAGCTACATATCTAAAAACTAAACTTTCATGGATTGCTTAGTCTGGATGATTAGAGAGCATGAAAATCTTTCAATCAAAGGTAGTGTCAGCAAAGCTCTTAGGGACACAAATCAATAGGCTATCCTTGATCAACAAAAAAATGTTGGATCAGATCAAGAAATAGAATCAGGTGGCTTAACAGGATTCTGATTGCTGCGATCTTTACTAAATTCATGGAGCATTTGAGTCATTTGACTACACTGTCAAAGGAATAAAGATTCAAAGAGCTTAGAAAGAAGACAAAATTATAACTATCAGAGATATATATCCTAGTTATTTCAAAAATATTTGTTCTTTTCATATCAAAAGAAAGAACTGATACACTAGAATTATCCAATCAATGTGGAGTACCTCCATTTCCACGACTGCCAATATGTAAGCAACCAGAATGGCAACTTATGCAATCTTCTTTACTTTGCCAGAAGAAGGGTTAGGGCTATCAGATGGGGAGCGAAATGGAGAAGTGGAGTTTGCTTCAGAGTGGATGTTATGAGATTGAAAGCTCCTGACAATGTTTTCAGTAGTGTCAAGACTTGTTCCAGCACCATAAGAAGGTACAATAGTCTGTCGGCCTCTTCCTGAAGCAATTTGAAAGATGTGAGGGCATGCTGACTTTAAACTAATTCCTATGAAAATAAAAATGAAACCACAATCTTAAAATAAACACAGTTTATGCCACCTGAACCTGATAAATAAATCAAGAGAACTCCATCAGGGGGAAGCTCCTCACAAATAGTGGCCAGAACCTGCCAACAGAAAGAACAATCACATGCATGTCAACAACGTTAAAAGAGAATAAACAGAGCAGAGCAAGTCCTGTGATGTTCTTGCAGAAACATCCTTGATAATTATGCTGAAGAAATAAAGGAACTTTTCCAAATTTATGAGGCATTATACTTCTGTAAAAAGAAAAGAAAATATCATGACGTGATCAAGTAAAGCACCTCAAGTAAAGGTCAGATGAGGTAGGTTCATGGGAACCAGTTCAGTCCCTCTGATTGGGCTTGGTTGGCCTTACAACTGTCCCAATTTGTGCTATTTCCTCTCCCAAATCAAATTATCCTAAAAGTCCCATTAATATTTATATCCAAGTAATAGAAAAACCCTCAAGAAGAAAAAATAATTCATACCTTTTTTATTTTTAACTGATGATAAGGGATTCTTTCTTCACTTTCATTTAGTCATTAGATTCCACTGTCAAGTAGTTATTTTATGCCTAACTGTAGCCCATCAAAGTTAAAAAAGGAACTACATTTTCTAGAGGGGGAAAAATATAACAATTGGGAAAACATCAATTCTCTTGTAAGCTGCACATTTTCATCTTATTCATAAACCGCATAGCTTGCTTTGATTTTACATTGTTGCTAGTTCATCCTCTTTCTATTTTTTTTTTTTTTATTTATATGCTTTTAAAAAGTTAGAAACAACTATTTTATTGGATTGAAATAGCAAGTAAAAAGATGAGAAATCTTTTTGACAAGTACAAACATGAAACACCTCTATACAAAGTTCGGTTAAAAAGGAAAATAGGTGTATACTAGTTTAGTTTATATCTTTTTTATCTTTAACTGATGATAAGGGATCCTTTCTTCACCTTCATGTGGTCATTAGATTCCATTGTCAAGTAGTTATTTTTATCCAAACTATAGCCTTTCAAAGTTACAAAGGAACTACATTTTCTATACGAGGAAAAATATAACAATTGGGAAAACATTTTTTTTTTTAATCAGAAACAAAAGATATATTAATTATGAAAAAAGGTACAAGACAAGGACGGTCCTTCCCACAAAATTCAAAATACTAATCATAGTAAGACTAAGCACCTCCATTATACAAGTAGAATTGTACACAAAGGTATAGATTGCTTAAGGATACACAAAGGTAACATCTCCTTAAAACCGGACTCAATTCCTCGCATTGTTATCCTCCCCCTTTGAATCACAAACCGAAAGTCAACTGAGTTGAATAACATTGAGTGGAATGTCTTGAAAGGCGATGGTACAAGAAGCTTACAAGGAGGAATAGAAGTGAAGTAGATCCCACACCATTTCTTTCGTTTTCCACTTTTCGTTAAAGATCATAGCATTTCTCTCTTGCCAAACAATCCAAAACATAGTGCAGTAAATGATTTGCCAAAGGGTCTTGCCTCTGATGGAACTCCCCAAACCTCTAAATGAGATGGTCAACATGTCACATATACTCATGGGTGGAACCCAATTCATCTTGGCTAGACCGAAAAGCTTGTGCTAAAGCCCTAACATTAACGGGCAATGTAGAAAGAAATGGTCGATTGATTCTCCACTTCCCATGCATATGATGCACTAACAAGGATTAAGAGATTTGTAAGGTCCTCTCAACTGTAACATAACATTGGTGTTTGCCTTCTTGTGCGCCACTAACCAAGCAAAGGCCTTAACATTTAATGGGGCTTTTGATTTTCATAAAATTTTGGCTAAAAAGAACAGGATTGGATTTGATAAATGGGGTATGGCTAAAAAAACATTTTTTATTGAGAATATACGTGAAAGAATAAAGACAAAGCTCTTGAATCTAAGACAAATGGAGATAAGGGCATAGGAGTGAGTGAGAACATGAATCCTTCAAGATTTTCAATTTCTAGATCAGTGGACTACGATAAAAGTCAAGGTTCCAAGAAGGTAAAAAAGAGTTACCAAATACAACTAATATGGAGAGATTTTTCATTGTGATAACTCTACAAAGACCTAGAAATTATGGACACAATGGTTGATCTCCCCACCACAAATCTTCCCAGAAACGAATTCTCACCCATCACCCACCACAAAGTGAGTGTATGAAGAAAAGTCCAAGAAAACTTGTGCAATGGCCCTCCAAGGACATCTATGTGACCATATAACTAGAATGTTGGTGTCTCATCCATTAGGATGTGTCCCATAAATACTTGAAGTAACCTAGTGTCAAAGGCTTAAACTTTCCCTAGGTCTTACCTCTAATTCCATTATGAAAAGGCAGAAAAAGCATCTCCTCTTTTCACAAAAATTATAACCCACTCCACCTCTCATGTCAACTTCATTTCAAATCCTCTTTTTGTTAACTGGAGTAGACAATCACATTGGGTATCATCTAAATTAGAGAAAAATAAAGCATCAGGAACCAATCCCAACCACTAGAAGCTCATGGTAGTGACCAAGGACTAACCTAATGGCTTAAGCTAAAAAAGATCATGGAAAGAAAGGTAAAAACAAGTCATAAAATTCATTATCCAGGAAGCCTTATAATCAATTGTTTAGAGAAGACCGAAGTAATGTCTCTCATCCACCTAAAACTCAAACTCATTGCTTTCATTTTGTTTTACTATTTTAACTGCTTGATGGGCTTCAACATCATGTATAAATTATTTTTACTTGCTATGCCAATCAATGACACTACATAATTTGTAGAGAGAATGGTAGCACAATTTGTGGTCTGGTTTTGAAAGGAAAAATATAAATATGTGGGAGGAGAGCACCCATCAAAAGTGGGGCCTTAATAATGCTTCTTGGGAAACAAAGTCTCTTCGCATTGTGGCCTTATCTTTCAATGAAATCATGGCTCCACATCTACAACCTCTTTATTTTTATTTTTTTTATTATCAGAAACAAAAGATATATTTATATGCATTAATAAAAGTTGAAGAAAAGGATGATGAGAGATCCTTTCCACAAAATACAAAAACTGATCAAAGTAATCCTCCACCATACAAGGAGCACTATACACATAGGCACATACAAAATAATTCAGAAATCGAAATAAACTTATCTCAAAGTTATCCACCCCTTTTGAATTACAAACCGAAGGCCAACTAAGTTGAATAACATTAAGTAAAACTCCTCTAAAAGTGACAATACAAGAGGACCAAAGGTAGGAATAGAAGTGAAGTAGATCCTAAAACATCCCTTCCTTTTTCAACTTTTCCTAAAAAATCTTAGCATTTCTCTCTTGCCACACAATTCAAAGTAAAGCGAGGCAAGCAATTCACCAAAAAGTCTTGCCTCTGATTGAGTTTCCCAATCCTCTAAATGAGATAGTCATCCTATCTTCGACACTCTTGGGCAGCTCCCAAACCAAATTGGGTAATCTAAGAGCTTATGCTAAAGCCCCAACGTTATTGGACAATGTAGAATTTCCTTTTTCATTATGTCTAAACATAAAACTTCCTTCCAAACACACTCCAATACACCTCATTCTTAATTTAAACAACAAGCCATTCCAAGGGGAACGATTTCCATGTTAGCAATTTGACCAAGATTACAATTCAAGAAAATGTCCATTCAAACCAACCTTATCATTGTTGCTGTCCAATCTTCACATATAGAAGAAAAATAACTACTATTTTGGATTGATATTCTACAACCTAACAAGCCAGTTAAAAATGTAGTGAATAAAGAAGCAAGATGAGATCTATATATTAAATATAACACAGGATACTCACTGCTATAAAATGTGTAATGGATGGTCGATATAAAATGGCTTTCCGTGGATTAGGGGGCAAAGTAGGATCAGTAATATCATGAGAGTAGTTTATGCGGCTAGGACCAGGGGATCCATTTTGACCAATTTTAGTACCCATCCCACTTAAAGAAGCACCACCTGACTGGTAGAATGAGCCACTAGGCTCCCACTCCAAACATTGAAGCATCCTAAAAGTGTCAAAAGTGAGCTCTGAAAACTTGACCTGATAAAAAATTAACAAATAAGAAGACAATGGTAAGGAAAATAGTAAAATTCAATGCATTAAATACAACAATATCAAAAAAAAAAAGAAAACAAGGCATCAAACATTTCAATACACAACTAAACTATCTAGACTTTTTTCTTATAGGTGAGTTCTTTCTTTTCTTGTCCCTAAGACTTCACCACTTCAGCAAGCCTCGAGGGATTTCAATGGGTTTTCCTGTCATATAGGAAAAACTCAATGCATCTAATTCAAAAACATCAAGGAAACAAATTATCAAAAAATTCCACTTCAAGACAACACAATGGATTTTCCCCTATTTCACTATTTGGCGAGAAAAATAAGAAAGTGAAAAAACAACCTTTATAGCTAACCTCATTATGGTGGTAGCTGCTCAGTATTGCATCACGTAATCTTAAATTTCTCTTTCCGATAGATATGGAAACTTGAGGTAAACAATCAGGACTGGGATCTAGTACAAGACTATATCTTAAAGGCCTGGTGTTCATGAAAGTTGTATCAGCTTTCAAGAATCTAACTATTTCTTGAACCACCAGCTTCCATTCTTTAAAGTCTGCTTCCTGGGAACAAGATATTTTCAATATCAATATTCAATCAACATTCAAGCAAAGCAAAAATCATAAAATTCAGAAGATGAAGAGCACATTTGGAGCCCATGCGCCCATGGAATTGAATGCTCTTATGTATTTATATAGCGATTTTAAGTATAAATCTTCTATCATAATAGAGCTTAAAAGAAAACTAAACAAATCTATCTATCAAGATTCCGAAAGGGGTTGTTACACAAAATTAGAACCATTAACACAAAAATCCGCTGCTTTACTATCATTCATGTTGATGGCTCCTATTTGAAGTAATGGTTTCATCATGATGAGTTCTTAAATTTCTATATTTCTAAATTTTCTTCTTTCAAAAAGTCTTTTCTTTTCCTAAGGCTTCTATTTAAGTCCATAGAATTTAGAAGTCTTCTTTATTAGAAGCTCTTATGGAAAGAAGTTCCTGTAAAATGAGTTTTTAATTCTAAAAAGAAAGTTTTTATTTTCTTTAATTTTAGAAGGTATAATAATTCTAGAAAATGAATAAAAAATTCTAATAAGTTACTACAAATGTTAAGGTTATTTTTTTATAGTTTTATTCTATTTTTATGGTCTTGTTAAGCCTATAAATAAGGTTAATTGATGTAAAACAAGATTAATGATTTATGGCAAAATAATATTAAGTTTTGCATACTTTGCAATCTTCAATAGTGAAACTATTGATTTTTTTTTTTTTTTTTTTTTTTTCTGAATGAGACTCATAAAAGGCCTTAATAAGACTATAAGGTTTCCCATCTTTCTTTTCATACCCTTTATTTACTTATTCATTTTCCCCTCCTTAAATCGGAAAATACTGAAGTCCTAACCCACCTTATTTGATTAGGGTTGTCCTACATCTCATGGGATGTCAAAACAGGACCTAAAAATGATTAAACTGTTTCCATGCTTTCATCACTAGTGATGACAACTCCCATATTCAACAACAGCTCCATCCTTGAAAATGAATTTGCATAAAACATGAGACATAAAATAAATTAAGCAATTCAATTTTCATGGGCTGTTAAGTAGGGCTTTGAATGCAAGAAACTTATTTTCCTAAAACAGATGAAAAGAAAAGATTAACAAGAAAATGACCTGAAATGTCCGCTTACACTCATCAACCAACATTTTGAGCTGACTAACCAACTGATGCACCATTTCTCTTCGATTCAAAACCAAACACACCATCATAAACCTAGCAAAAAACCTCAGTTGTTTATTAGCAAGATTGAGATCCTGAAGCAATCCTTCCTTGAAATATTCCCGACTCAGTATTGCTTCATAGAATACATAAGATTCTGATAAGTAACCTGCCTCACTTGTCCGCATATACTGCCCAAAATAAAGCTGTGCAATCCGAGATGCAATCTCTCCAATCTCCCACCTCTTGAGTCCCGCTTCCACAAGCTTCTGCCGATTCTCTTGTTGAAATTTCCAGAGCTGTGTGTAAACCTTGAATACCTTGTAAAAATAAGTATCATACCTGAAACAAAAGCACATTTATATCATATATAGGTTGGTTTATTATGCATGAACCTGAATGATCAAATTTCACAAACTATGCACAGGTACAGAAAATTTAAAAAAACCCCACAAAAGGCAGATTGCAAAACAAATTATAAGAACCACCATTCAGTTGAACCTTTCCAACTACTTTCACTTCATGTTCTGGAAACTCCAACAACAGACCCGATTTCTTCTCATCTCTAAAAACAGTTTTCAAAGAGATTATTATAGGGTTGACCCAAGAAAATTATGAATCTCTTAGCCCTCATTTTCTACTCTTCTTCAGAGTTCTCTAATGCTCTGCTTGGCATAGAAAGTCCACAAAAAAGAAAAAAAAAATCCCAATTGAACTGCCTTACGGCACTATAATACATAACCACTCTACTGATCAAGACAATTCAATGTTTTCCCACTGTGCTGCTAGGAAAAGAAAATAAATAAATAAAAAATACAAAAAATTAAAATTTTCCTTCCTTTCCTTTCCATTAAGGCACTTTTTCCGGAAATAGAGAACAGAAACCCCAACTGAGTTGCTCTCTAGGCATAATTCAAAACAATTCATTTACCTTGTTTGACAGCCAAAAAGAAGACGAATAATTGAAATTTTGTTTTCTGCGCATCATGAAATTTTCTAGGGAAAGAAAGAGAAAAGCAGAAAAAGGAGAGCGTAGAGAAGATTACCGATTGCGCTGATAATAGGGTAAATCCCTGATTTTGGAGAACTTTTTGTCGGCTTTATCCACCAGAGACCAGTAGACTTCACTCACCGGAATATTACCGCTACTACTACTATTATTATTATTGCTCGCCATTTCCTTTTTCTTTCTGCTGAGCTTCACTCGCAGCTCTCGTTGATCACATTTGCAGCGAGAGAGAGAGAGAGAGAGAGAGAGAGAGAGAGAGTTGACGATGGGTGACCGGGTAACCTGCTGAGATCGTGAAAGTGTTTTGTCGGTTCGACAGGAATTTTTGACAGGAAATACCGGTTATCCGGTTCTCGATGATAATGACTGACCCGCCTCAAGAATTTTTATATTTTTTTAATTACATTAGAATAATAAATATATAATTTTTTTATTGTTAAAATTAATATTTTCATAATTAGGTTTATCATTTAATGGTAAAATTTTGAAATAATTGGTTGAAAGAAGGGAAATACTCTTTATATTTATGAATTTATCCCTTTCAAATTTTTTTTTTAGTAATTTATTTTTGATGTAAAGGTTTTTAACTATTTCAAGTATTTATAATATATTAAAAAATTATTTTTATATGAAAATAATGACATTTTTATCAAAATGAGGCCAAAGGGTTAGATTTTCAAATTTGGGTTTCCAATAACCCTTTTAATCAAATAACCCTCAATTTTTTTGGATCATGTCGGTTATTCAAATACGATCTAAGTGTGATGTCGGCATAATATCGTAAATATATAATTTATATATTATTAAAATTAAAAATAATTGCAAGAAATTAAACATGTGACTCATTTAGTTGAGTTTGTTAACTTTTATGACTTTGTTAATTAAGTGATTTATGACAAATTGATTTATTAATTAGTTTAATAATTTTTAAAAATAATTTAAAATTCAAGAATTGAACCAATTAATATCCAAATATTTCGAATAAAAACTAGTCTAAAATGATTATATGAATTTCTTCTTTACACAACAATATTTTTGCTAATTTTTTTATTAGATAAATAAACTTCAAATTATATAAGACTTAATGTGCTTGATTCATTAATGATTTTAATAGTTTTTAAAAATAATTTAGAATTTGAAAATAATACTAATTATTATGAGAATTATATTTTAATAGTAATTAAGGAGTTAATTTATATATGTAATGAAGATAGTTTGGTTATTTGTTTTTAAAATTATTTAAATGAAATACTATTAATATTTATTATTTGTCAAACTATTATTATTTATTTTTAATAAATAAATTTTCTTTATAAATTTATTAAAATATTAATATTTATTTTTATAATTTTTTTGTAAATATATTATCATTTTTAATAAATAAAAAATACCTAGTCTTGTATTTTTTATTATGTAAAAAATCTATCATCATATTATTTTGACATGCTCTCAATTGAGTAAATATTTTTTACTTTGAATCAAATGAGTCCTCATAATTTTAAAACACATGTACAAGATTAAGATGAGTTTATATATATACAATGTAAAAAACTTTTTCTCTCATTCAATGTAAAATATCATAATCACCCATTCATACAAACACAATATCCTCATTATGTTTTCTGATATTGCAAGTTCAAATAGACAAACACTCCTCATGAGATTGAACAAATAAAGACTCACATCAAAGTTGGGGATTGACTTTAATACCACTTTATGATGGATTGAACTTAAAGAATAGGATACCACGGTCGTTTCACATGTGAAACTCGAAAGCTTGACATGAGAGTAACTCAATAAGCTAGATTGATTAGAAACATGCTAATCACAAAACATGTCTAAAGTAGTAATTAAGCAACAAAAAAGTCTTAACTAAAAATGTTATTTCATACAAAAATTCACATATCAAATTTATGACAATTCTCCCAAAAAGTAGTAATAAATAAAAATGAAAATATCGGTTTTGATGGATATATCGGCAACTTGATTTTATGGATGTATTGGGATATATCGAGAAATGTTGGTGAATATTTTGAAATAAAATATCGATGGGGCGGAAATTAATTAAAACTCATGACAATATTAGGAAAACTCTAAAAAAGATAAATAAGAAATAATATATACATTCAAGTTTTTTTTTTAAAAAAAATATGTGTAATTTATTTTATGACATTTTGTAATAATATACCAAATTTAAAAACACTTTACATTTAAAATTATAATATATTTAGTTTGGAATAAGTTCACCCAAGAGTGGGGTGAATTGGGTTTTTGAAAAGCTTTTTCAAGCACAACAAATTTAAACAATTCAAAGAGCAAAAATAAAGAGATAGAGATAGGGAAATCAAACACAAGATTTTACAGTAGTTCGACATTCTTTACCTACGTTCACTCTCCTCAAGTGCAAAAATAAAGAAATAGAGATAGAAAAATTAAATACAATATTTTATAGTAATTCGATATTCTTTGCTTACGTTCACTCTCCTCAAGTTCCAATCAAGTGAGGATTCCACTATCCTTGAAGCTTCAACCAAACTTTCAATTTTTTACACTTGGATTTCAACTACAATGAGCTCTACAACATTCCTTCAAGTATACCTCAACTTGAAGCTTTGAAAACTCATAATCTCACTTCAATAAATGAATGGAAATCATACTCAACCTAACTCAATAAATAAACAAGTACAAAGAAATGGCTAGGACGAACAACAAAAGTGTACTAAGATGGTTTGCAAGTGAAAATCAATGCACCAAAGAAGGAAATGAGAGCTTTTGATAAGAAACAAGCGGATGGAAAAATGATTGTAGGTGTTCTCTATCTCATAAATGAAGTGGAACTCTCAATTTATATGTTTCTAGCCTCAGGCACCAAAACAAAAAAGTAGTCTTGTTCAGTTGAGCTCCAGTGTAGACCTTCCATTTTGTCCCTTTAGTACATGTCTTTAAGTTCACTTCTAGTGCTCCACAATAGTTCCTTGGTGGCTCATTGTTATTCATACTACTTACCTTTTTTAGCCACCTTGGAGACTTTAGTTAAGAGATTTATCAGACTCCTTATTGTGATATTGGCTGCCATTCGAGTTTAGATTTGGTTTTACTTAGGTGCACTTTAGGTTAGACCCACTAAGGCTCATTAGGCCCATTTAGGTCCACTTGACCCATTAGGCACCACCTGGGTCACTTGGGCCCACTTAGGCACACTTGGCCCATTAGATATTCTTGACATGACTTGCATGACTTACATGGCTTGCATGGTTCATTTTATTTATTTATTTATTTATTTTTATTTTTATTATTATCAATCACTTATTTTTATTTATTTATTATCTTGCTATTTATTTATTTATTTATTATCATTTTATCATTCTCTAAAAATTTTATTCATTTATTTGATTCAATAATTTGATTTTTTTTTAAGGAAATTTACCAACAGATAAGGAAAAGTTGATTCTTGTAAGACTTTGAGAATGAATGAAACTCTTTTAGGCGTTATTGGAGATCACCTTTGGAGAGTTAAATATGGTGATTAAGAGGTTTTTGAGGAAAGTAGGACTCTCCTTGGAATATGTTTTGGGAGAGTTTGAGATTCTAAGTGTTTGTTTTAGTAAGGAAGATATGGATATTGGGGTTTTAAGGAAAATTGAACTCCTCAAAATACTTCATTGTGTTGTCTCTCAACCTTGAGAGAATACGAAACTTGTGCTAAAGTCAGCAGTAGCTTTAACCTATAAGTGAGATTGTAAGTTAATCATATATTCTCTATGGATTGGGTAATTATTGATGGAAGTCGGTAGCACTAGGTATCTCAATAGAGGCACCATGATATCTCATAGAATTGAGATAGAGTAAACAGAGTTTTCCCTTGGGTGATGTTAAGGAGGCGTGTTCATGTAAACAATGATAATAGTAATTCCTTAAGTGGAACTTGACATAAGCTCTTGGAAGCTAAGCTATGTCAGTTGAACACATAATAGAAGGATTTGTTACTTAAGAATAGTAGAGGTAGTCATAAAAGTTGATATATTTCATCTTATGAGACTACAAACACCAATTCATGGGGAGACTAAACACAATGGATAGTAGCTCACAAACCTCAACATTTAGTGTCTTGTTGTTATTTACATAGGGTACTAGAGTGCAATTGATTCTTTTTAGTATGATGTTAAATCAAATTTAGAATAGGATTCAAAGGGAGTCAGTATTGTCCTATGGGTCCCAATAGTCTTCGTTTGAGCTCTTATACCTTGATGACATAATTTATAAGGGATAGAATTGGTCTTTGTTCACTTTTATGCACAAAGGCATTTTAGTAATTATGTAAGGTTGGACAAGGATAAGTGAACAAAGTCTTTCTCTTGGTTTAATTGATTAATTAGATGACCCTATTGGGTTAATTAATCAGGACCTATTTTGGGTTAGACTAAGTAACCTAAGTCCTTTGTGTGCTCAAGTCACTTAAGCTCAATTAAGGAACCTTATAAATACTCCCTTAAGGGTTAGGATTTTCAAGAGAGTTGTCTTCCACCATTCAAAGAAGAAGAGATCCATAACCTCCTGTCTCACATAACTCCTCACCAATTGTGTGCCAAGATTAAGCTAGAGTCATCAAGTAGAAAATCTTAGATTTTTTAAACCTTCGACAACTTCGTTCAGATACTTCATTGCACGAATTTGATTTAGGAACATCCAAATGAAGGTATCATTTTTTATGACACTTTAATATACATTTGTATTGTTTAAAAATGCATATTTTTCACTATGCATATGATTTAGAAAAGCTTGGGAAGATTTGTGTGCACCTAACCTAATCTTGGGATAGCGAACGGAGTGATCTAAAATTCCCTACAATTGGTATCAGAGCCATAGGTTAGCAAAAAACATGTTAAGACTTTTCTAGGATGTGTTAATCTTGGTTTTCCAAGGTATTTTATTCATCTCATAGCCTAGGGATGAATGCATGTGTATAATAGATTGTTATCTTTATTATATATTTTTTTTATTGTGGTTGTTAGGATTATTAGTTTTTGTTTTTTTTTTTTTTAGATGGGTTGTAAGCCCCAAAATGGGGATAGGATTTTTTGTTCTCTTATAAAAAGTCCATTTTTTTATATTGATTTGTAAACTCCAATATGTTGGGGTATAGGATTTCTTTATGTAAAAATTAGTTTTTTATCAATCTATTTAACTCATGGAGACTATGGAAGTAATCTAGGTAATCAGGAGTCTATTATGCACATTTCTTTGTTGGAAAGATCAATTTCTATGGAGAAAATGATGATTGAAGATGTAGAAACCAATCATTGGAATCTGGCATTTTACAACTTGCTTAAATGGCTAGATTAGCGCTTGGGCATCTCAAGGGTTCAAACTATGATTTTAAGCATTGAAAGGTGCATCTAGTGGTCTTAGTGTATCTAGCGCACTAGAAGCTACATCCAGTGCCCTTGAAAAAATTTTGGGTACTCGAGCGCTCATGATGATTGTTTAGCGGTAAGAGTAGTTTTTGGGGTCGTTTTTCTATTCTATAACCCTATATTTTTGTTACAAGACATATTTGGTATGTTTGGATTATGGAAATCCAAATATTTGGGTTACCAAATAAGCAGCAGGATCCTTAAGGCCATGGGATTCACTATTATTATTTCCTTTTATGCTTTTATTTTATTTTGCATATATGATATGAAATATATAATTAATTAATTAATTAATTAATTAATCAATTAATTTGGTAATTTTGGATTTTCTTAAAAGAATAAATTTTCATGACGATTATTTTATTTATTTATTTATTTATTTAAGGAATTGGTTGTTGATATTTAGGATTTCAAATGTCTTTTGGGACTTTCCTATATTTTGGATTAGATGATTCTCCAGGCTTTCCCAACCTAAGATATAGAGAACAACATCTAAGACGGACCTCTAGGCTTTTCCACCCTAAGAGAAGGAGGTTAGCACCAAGTTCTTTAGGCTCTCTCATATTGAGAGAAGAACTATGATTGGGAAAGAAAAGTCCAAGAATAAGGAATATGAAAACAATTTCAACAAAGCACAAGAGTCCCAATTCAAGTAATAGATAAGGATATTGAAAAATTTCATGATGGATAATTTATTTTAAGATGGTTACTAACGTTATCTTAAAGTCTTTTATTTAAAATATTAAGTGTGAGTGGGCCATAGGCAAGCCCACAACCTCTAAGATCGAACCCACGTTGATTTTGGGTCTATCACCATCCTAAAGATGGGATAACCCAAGGAATCAGGGGATATAGACTATCCTAAAAGGGTAAGACCATATATGTTTGTTAGGATAAAGCCTTTAAAAGCATGAAGTGGTATAATAAACTTTTGATTTTTTTTATTTATTAATAAATTTTTAGTTCACTTTTATCTATCCTTATTCCATGTATTATACCTTGTAAGCATTTTGGTATGCATTTCTTGGATTATATGTGACTTGGGCATATTAGGAGTTGAATGAAAGATCCAAGTCTTAAATTCCTTGCAAGAAGATATTGTTCACAACTGGTTCATGTGCAGAGGTAACCCATTAGAGGTTGTAGTGTACTACCACTTAATTGGAGGGATGACAGGTTTTGGTTATCGGGATGAGTTTCCCATGGTGACTGCATTAGTGTGTATACTTACACATTGGATAAGACCTATGGTAAGTCATGACCTAAGGCTATCAAGTTGCATGACTTCACCAAGCTATGGTGAGTATTTATGTTGTCTCTCAACCATGAGAGAATATTAAGATTGTGCTAAAGTTAGTAGTGACTTTGATCTACAATTGAGATTTTAAGCTGATCATATATTTCATATGGATTGAGTTGTTGTTGATAAAAGCTGGTAGCAATAAGTATTCTTAATATAGACACCATGATATCTTATGAGATTAAGATTAGGTGTCCCCTTAGATAATCTAAGGAGATGTGTTCATTTAAACTATGGTTATAGTAGTTCTTTAAGTGAAACTTGACATAAGCTCTCTCCTTAAAGATAATCCTAAGGAGAGCTTTCCTATTGGTATAGATTAAGTGGTTCTCTAGGCTCTCTCCTTAGAGAGAAGGAGAACAACATTTAAAGGTGGTCCTTTAGGCTCTTTCTCCTTAGAGAAAGAGGATAACACTAAATCCTTCAAGCTTTGCTCCCCTAAGAGAATAAGGATTATGATTGGAAAGGAAAGTTCAAGGATAAGAAATTTGAGAATGATTCATAGCACAATAATCTTAATTCAAGTAATAAATAAAAGCTTTAGAAATTCCCATGATGGATAATTTATTTTAAGAATGTTACCAAAATTATCTTAAAGTCTATCTTACAAAATATTAAGTGAGAATGAGCCATAAGCAAGCACACAACCTCCAAGATCGAGCCTATCTTGATTTGAGGCCCATCACAATCCCAAAAATGGGGTAACCCAAGGAATCAAGGGATATGGACTACCCTTATGGATGATATTATATATCTTTATAATGGGAGTCACCAATCTTAAGGATGAAACTCTTTATTTGGTGACATTGATTTCAAGGATCTTAGTTAGACACTTAACTCAGATGTGAGGTTGTAGAATCACCTAAAGTGGTCTTACTTGCATAGTCTGAGGGCTAAACATAAAAATTATGTTAATAAAGTCTTAAGATAATCTTTTAAGGTTTAAGACAGGTTGATTAATTAGAGAGGGTCTCTACCTTAGTAATAAAAGTCATGACCTACCTGAAGTAGGCTTGATTCTTGTGATACTAAGATACCTTACATAGATATATGTAGTCTAAGAGCATTACATTTTGCTAAATTAATTACCATTCTCATCTTGAATGCTTAGTTTCTTTATTAATGCATGGAATGTTTTGTTTATTATAAGAATCATGTCTTTTAGACCTATCACCCTCATTCTCACTAATAATAAGTTGACTAGACCTAATTATGTTGATTAGAAAAAAAACTTAGACATAGTGCTCATAGCAAAGCAACTAAAATGGGTAACTTGAGATCTTGCTCCACCCATTCTTAATGAGCCTTCCACGTAAGGAAAGAAAGTTGCTCATTCCTTGTGGCAAAGAGTAAATGAGAAGGCCTACGGTATTATACTTAGGTATCTCAACAATGGGTTGCAACAACAACACATAGGCATTGACACTACCTATAGGATTCTTTTGAGCCTTTAGGAAATGTTTGCTAATAAAGGCAATCCAACTAGGCAAACTGTCCTAAGAACCTAGCACTAATCAAACCTTTCTATGGCATCTATGCCTAGGTCATATTAATCTAAATATGATCCAAAGACTGGTTAAGTCTAAAGCATTATACTCATTAGTTCAAGAAGATCTTCCAGTTTGCAAATCTTATATAGAAAGTAAGATAACCAAGAAACCCTTTACTTATTAAGGGTTAAAAGCTAAAAAATATTTGAATTTAATGCATAGTGACATGTGTGAACCTTTAAATGTCCAAGCATATGGAGGCTATGAGTATTTTATCATCTTCATTGATGATTACTCTAGGTATGGTTATGTTTACCTTATGTATAGGAAATTTGATGCTTTGGATAAATTTAAGGAATTTAAAGTGGAATTGGAGAACTAATTAGGTAAACACCTTAAGGTACTTTGATATGATAGAGGTGGAGAGTACATGTTCAACGAGTTTGATTATTTTCTTAAAGAGTTCAAAATTATATCCCAGTTGACTTCATTTGATACTTTATAGAAAAATTGAATGACAGAAAGAAGAAATCTAACTCTTATGAGCATGGTGAGATCCATGATGATTTCTTGAACACTTCTTATACGTTAAACACTACTCAATATATTTTTACTTAGTTCCATTCAAGTTAATACCTTTGACTTCTATATAGATGTGGATGGGTCGTAAACCTATTTTATACAATGTTCGCATATGGGGGTGTTAAACACATGTGTTGAAGCCAACGGTATACAAGCTAGAACCAAGATCAAAAGTTTGCTAATTTATTAGGTATCCAAAAGAAACTAGGGGTTATTACTTTTATAGTCAGGTCGACTAGAAGGTATATTTTTAATACAAATGCCAGATTTATAGAAGATGACTAATGATGAGTAATAAGACTTGGCATAGGGTCAATTTGAGAGCATTAGATAAGACTCTCATAACAACACAAAATGCTATGAATCCAATACCAACCATTCTCGTTTCTAGTACACCAGTGCCTCGTCGTAGTGGAAGGGTTATTATACAACTAGACCAATTCATGTATTTAGGATAGTTTTTCAAGATCATTCTAGAGGAACCTGAGATTGATCACATGGATTGCAATAAAATGATGAGTGAGATGGGTGCACATATTTGGAAAAATGTTATGGAGACAAAGTTAGAATCCATTTATTCTAAATAAGTTTGGGAGCTTGTAAAGGCAACAAGTATTCTTAATAAAGGCACCATGATATCTCATGGGATTGAAAAAATCTGTCATCTTGGTTGATCCAAATGACATGTGATCATGAAATCTGTGATCGTAGTAATTCCTTTAGTGAAATTTGACATATGCTCATTTGAGTTAGAGTATGTTAGTTGATCTCATAATAAAAGGATTTGTAACTCATAGATTAGAGAGGTAATCTCGATAGGTTGATAGCACTACCTTTTAGAGTATGTCATAGACTCGAGCTTTGTCTTGTTGTAATTTTATAAGATACTAGAGTGTAGTTGACTTTTTTTAGTGGAGTGTTGAGTCAACTTCAAAATTGGATTATGAGGGAGCTATTATTTTCCTATGAGTCTTAGTGGTCCTTGCTCAAGCTTCTATTTTGCGGTGGCATTCTTTGAGCGTATTTAGGTATGTAATTTATACGTGTGCATAAGGGTGTTTTGGTAAAAACACAAGTTTATGAATGATCTTTTTGGAATGAGCTAATTAATTAATTGGAGCCCATTAGGGCTAATTAATTAATTAAGATCCAAGTGGGCTAGATTAGGTGACCCAAGCCCAATTTGGGCTCAAGTCACTTAAGCCTATAGAGAAGTCTATATAAACCCCTTTTATGGGTTAAGCCTTTATTCTTCTTGTTCATGTTTTTAAGATTGTAGAGACAGAAACCTAGCCACCCTTGTAAGAGATAGAAAATCCCACATTTTTCTTGTGTCAAGTTCCATGGAGGGAGAGATAGGGTGGACGTGCATTGGGTAGACGAGTTCTATGAAGACTATGACATTATTCAACATCTTCATCAAATGGATTTTGATATGGGAACATCAAAATTGTATGTATGAGTACTATATCTCTAGATCTATGATCAATAATGGTTTTTATTGCCAATTCTTTTCATTGTAATAGATTTAGAGAAGCCTAGGGATAGTTGCATGTGCACTACAAGATCTAAGGTCAAAGAATGGAGTAATCCGGGGTACCCAAAAATTAAATGAGATGTTTTTATTTGTTCAATTGAATAAATGAATATGGATGGATGTGATATTTGCCTTTTGATTCTCTAGATTAAGTTGTACACCTCATAGGGGGTATAAGATTTTTATTTCGTTATAAAAATCTTTTCTTTTCATTAGATGGGTTATAAGCTCCATTATAGGAGTATAAGTTTTTTTTTTTTTTTTTTTTTTTTTTTTTGAAGATATCCTATGGTAAGCGAAGAGAAAAGATCCTATGGTAGCCTAAGAGAAAAAAAATATTCTTAAAGTTCTTTTTTTGAGAACCTATGATGGATTGTTAAAAAAAAAAAAAAAAAAAAAAAAAAAAAAAAAAAAAAACAAAAAAAAGTTCTATAAAGTTCTATTTTTAGCACATTAACGTTGAATTTGATTCAAGATCAGGGCTACCTCCCATGATTTTCTTGTGGCAAGTGACATAGTTTTAATGCTTAAGAAGTCAAGAATTCAATGCTTCAAACAGCTTGTAAATCGAAGTTGAAACGAGGGAGATATAGTCAATTGAGGCAAGGTTATACAAAGGACATGCTATTTTGAGATTGAGTTTGGGTCAAATTGGATTTGATTGGTTGGGCTCAATTTTTTTTTTTTTTTTTTTTTTTGTGGAAATTTGACCTTTTAGGGTTTTTCATTATTGTAACCTTATCTTTACTTGTAAGGCTATTTTGGTAATTTGGATTTTATCGAAATTTTAATTACCAAATATGCAACAAAATTCCTAAAGGTTAGGGAAATTTTTATTTAATTATTTCCTTAGTTGTTATTTTATGTTATTTTTATTAATTGAAAATGTGACCTTAAGATATTTTGATATTCTTAATGGGAAATAAATTTAATGAATTTTTTTAAAAAAATTGAAAACTTATTTAAATTGAAATAGTTCATGGTAAAGAAATTTTATTTTAAGAAAAGATAAGTTGGAAAAGGATTAAAAGTTTTCTTTCCTTTTTAAAATTAATTCTTAGAGATTTTAATTTTATTTAAAATCTTCTCAAATCTTTAAAGTCTCCAAGAATAATTTTTTTCTTTTAAAGAAAAACTCTTAATTTTCTAGATTTTTATAAAATAATATTTTTCCTTTTTGCACAACATTTTGAATTTAGGAAAATAATGTAATTTTGGAAATTCATGATAGAAAATTTATAATTAAGGAGGTTACAAAAATAAGTATTAAAGTCTGAAGAACAGTGTTTTGGTATTCTTAATAAATTTTCAAGAGAAGCTATTGTCCAAAGTTATTTATATAAATTGATTGTTGCTAGATAGATTGTTGTTCATTTTGAAACTATCCACTTGGTTATGTATATGCGGTTCTTCAAACTTTTCCCTTTTGAAAGAAGGATAACTAATGGTCCTTCATGCTGTCCTCCCCTCCCTAATAGAAAGAGGAAACCACCCAGTTTGGACATGGGTAGTTTAAAGATAAGGAATAAGCGAATAAAAAAACAATTCTTTTAGCACAAGAGTCCTAGTTTAAAATGTAAGTAATGGATTTAAAAAATCTTATGATAGATAATGTATGATAAGATGAGATACTAAAATATTTATGCTAATTTTAGTAATTAAATGGAGATATAAAAATTTAGAAAATACTTTCCAAAATATATTAATTCCTTTTAAGGAAATAAACATTTTTGGAAGTTTTTCATGGAGAATATTTTATTCATTAAAGAATTACTAAAGGTTATTTTTTTTTGTAGTATTTAATGGAATAAATTATTATGAAGTTTCCATCAGAGTATTTATTAAATTGGAAGGGTGTAGGAACATGGAAAGTATATTTGAGGAATTTTGAATGTGAGAGTTGAAGTTCATTTATTGGATAAGGTGCTTTCAAGATTTTCAAAATCTCATAAATTGGTCATTTCCTTATTACACTAGATTTTCCAATTTGAAAAATAAATATTATGAAAATTTTCCTTAGAGATAATTTATCATTAAAAGGTTATTACTAAAAAGACTTAGTAATTTGATGGAAATAAATTTCTTTGAAGTATTTCCTAGATAAAATATTTATTAATTGGATTTGTGTAAGAGAAAGATAATTTATGAAAATAATTTTTAAAATTTTGAGAGTACACATTTTATCAAAACTTATTTTTGAAAAATAACCTTATAGAAATTTTAAAATTTTCATATACACTTCTCTTATTAGTTTCCAATTAGGAAATAAATATTTTTGGAAAATTTCAAATTAAATAATTTATTCATTAAGATAATTACTAAGGATTTAAAATGCACTTATCTATCTCAAAGGATTAAGTGGGAGAGGGCTCTAGGCAAACCCATGACTTCCATTGTTGAGTCCATCTTGATTTGGGCTCAACACCAATCCACCAATGGGTTGAGTCTTAAGAATCAAGGAATATATGGACTCTCCATTAGCATGAGACTAAACATGTGTGTAGTAAGAGAAACCATCCCACCAGTGGGGTTCCTTACTTGGTGACATTGATAGTTCAAGGATAATGTTTATACACTTAACGTTAGATATGAAGTGGTCGAATTGCCCACTACGGTCCCACTTGCATAGTCCATGGGCTAAAGAAAAGTTATGTTGATATTGCCTTTAGATACCTTTCATGGTTAAGGCAGGGAAATCAATTTGAGAAGGTCTCTTAATAGTAATAAGGTCATGACCTGCCTATCATAGACTTGATTCTTATCATACAAGGATACCTTGCAAAAGAATATGTAGTCTTAAGAGCTCTACATTTTTGTTAAACTATGTTTATATTTTGAATGCTCAATTCTATAATATGGATGGTTGATTTCTTTGTTATTAGATATCATGTCGGTTACCCACTGGCTTGATTTCTTTGTTAAACTATGTTGATTCTTATCATACCTGCCTATCATAGACTTGATTTCTTGACATAAAAGACGTAAATATCTTCCACTGGCTTGCATAACTAAGCTTTCAACTAAAGCTAAGGTAAGTAGAATCCCAACATGTAACATTTTACTTGTTGAAAATCTTATAGAGAACTACAAATAGTGGGCTTGGAATATATTCACCACTATTGGTGAAATCCACCACTCCCTAATTAATCATCCTACCTTAAACCTTAAAAGGTTATCCTAAGGCAATGATTTAACATACCTTTTAATGTAGTCCTTAGCCCATGCAAATGGGACAACTTCAGATGATTCTAGCACTTCATGTCTAAGTTAAGTGTATGGCCAAGATTCTTGACATCAATGTTACCAAGTGAAGAGTTCCATCTTCACGATTGGTTAGTCCACTGCAAACATATATAGTCTCATCCATAAATGATAGTCAATGTTTCCAAACCGTTGCGTTTTGTTTTGTCATTGTCTTGTTCGTAACTACCTTATGGAGGGCAGACATTGCTGTGAACTTGTCACATTCTATAAAACTACTATATGAATTGCATTCTACTAGAATGACAACATTTATGGAAATGTTGTTTCATTAAATTGAGGGATCTATTGCTATTTCGGCCAAATTATTTACAAAAGTAATTGCTTACATTAGTATCACTTTTTGCCTATTATATTTTAGTTTGCATTATTATATAACAGTGACTTTGATTGTTTAAAGGAGTGTGGTGAAACTACTTAAGAATTTTGTGCTTAGTTATCTATTCCTTATGATCAATTTGGACTTTGAACTTTTCATCTCCATGTTTGCAGTGGCTATCTTATAGTAGTATACAAAAACCTAAACTACCCCTATGACATCATTGACACCTAGATTTAAAATTTAGGCTTTTTGCTGTATGATTTTTATGATATAATGCACAAATATCCTTACGCCAAAAAACTCTTGTTGTTCATTGGTTAGGAGCAAACCCTTAATTTTCAGTTTCCTAAAAGGTTCCATATAAAAACTTTTACCAACACTTGTCTCCTTACCATTATAGATAAAAAGAAAAAAATAAATATTTGTAGGGGGAATTTACTTACCCTGAATTACTAATTTTATTGAAATATATAGTTAGTGTAATTATTTATCCCAAATTAGGTAACCAACATATGTAATCAAAATGTTAGGGGTCATTTTCTGATGGAATGGCAAACATTGAAATTAATGGGAACCTTGAGATAGGCACTTACTAAATCCAAAATAGCTTCCCATGAACCAACTTTGATTGGATTAGTACAACATAATGATCCTCTGATCTATTTACTAAGCTACAGTTTTTCAAAGTAATAACTGTTTTCGTAACTGTGCAAGTATGGCAGTGAATACTCCAATAACCTATACTATTGTTCACGTTAAAACTAGTACTGTAATGACTTATTAGATTCTAATTTTAAGTTAATACATTTAAATTTTGGGGATTGATAGGCTTTCCATTTAAGTTTATACGTGGAATTTGCCTAACTTCATTACTATATGAGTTTATTAGTATGGACTTAGCCTTAGCAATAGGACACACCTACACCCTTTTATAGGATAACTACAATCCAAGTAAATCCAGTTTCACATTTCATAGGCAAATATTAAGTTGGAAATTAATCATAACACAAGACTAATTATTAGGATTACAAGCCTTTACATAGTTCCAATAGGGTAGAAGATGGCTTTGGAGAAGTTATATAAATGTGGAAGACCTTTTTTGGAGAGCCAAATCTAGCTAATAGATGGTTCTTCTTCCAGCAACAGTGACCTTAAGATAGCTTCCAAAAAATTTATGCCATGAGTAATCATATGGCCACTATCAGGAATTTCATGATACTAAATCCATGGTAGCTTTCGAGCTAGGTATTGTTGTAGTTCAAATGCCACGAGCCTATCTTCGTAACCTTGCCAAAGATGAACATAGCCCTCTTTGTGAGCAAATGGATTTTTCAGTTCCATTGGGTCAATGTCCCATTTGCTAGGGTGCACCATTAGGTATGGATGGAGGGTTTCATGGACACTCTACTGTCGTTAAGTTGTGATTAGAAGCATGAGATATCACAACTATCAATATTGAACATCAGATTTGAACATTAGTAATTATTCCATTTCATGTTATAGCACAAGTACAAATTCATATGATAAACACTTATTTGAACAACACAAGTGAAGTACCACATCAGGAGCATAACGTTTAATACGAAGTTGCCATTGGTCCTTGGTAAATTGCTTTTTGTAGGCCTTACTGAATAATTTGGAAGGACAAAAGGCCACGAGTAATTGATGACAGGAACTACCATAGCCATACCAACCAACTTACATTTTTGCCTAAACGTCCCGAATTAGAATATAGAATTTAGCTATTGGACTTAGCAATAGGCTGATATGATTGAAGAACCAAAAAGATATCAAGTTTGAATTTAAAGAGCCATCTCATCAATCAGCTTCTGTGCACCAATACCAATTACATTAGTTAGAGAATTGTTCAACAAAGGTCATATTTGAGAAACTATGAAGTAGATGTCCTTGGTGCCGTTAAAGTCATGAGTGGAAATAACCTTATGCTGGGCCTTTTCTTTGGGAACACCTCCCTCTCAGTTGGCTAGATGCCTTCCATCTCTCAGTTTGATCCTTGGTGAAGTGACTTGAGGGCCATTAGGTGATCCGCATATACTCTATGATGAGTAGTCAAATGGCTTGCTTGCCTAACTTGGTGGTCATGGCTCCATCTGATGAAGCAGAGTTTATGCACATGGTTGCCATAGCAGCGACCATTGATGATAGGCCTAGTTGCTTCAGGTTCACGAGGGGTAATGGAATTGGAGTTGTTTATCCACTTGATAACAAAAGAACCCCACTTAAGGTTAGCATAATAACTGACCAACTTTCAAATAAGTAAAAAAAAAAATGGCTACCTAGCTGAAAATGACATGCAATGTCTTTTATTGTTGCTTTGATTGGAAAAGGAAGAATATTGACAGAAGGCCATAGGGTTGCTCTTCTGGGATATGGTTCTATAGTTCAGCAATGTGTTGAAGCTGCAAACATTCTTAGGTCCCAAAATATTTTTTTGACAGTAGCCGATGCGAGGTGTTGCAAACCATTGGATGCAAATCTCATAAGGAGATTGACCAAAGAACATGAAATCCTGATCACTGTGGAGGAGGGTTCAATTGGAGGTTTTGGTTCCACTGTGTTTCACTTCCTATGCTTAAATGGTATTAAGGATGGACCCCTAAAGGTAATTTTCCTTCATTGTGCAAATTTTAAACCTTGAATATCAGTATTTCATGTCCTAAATTCTTTTTTTTTTTGGTTTAATGCTAATCAATGTTGAATGCTTCTTCTCAGTTAAGAACAATGGTACTTCTTGATAGATACATTGACCATGGATCACTTGAACATAAGATTGAAGCAGAGGGGCTCTCTTCCAATCATATCTTAGCAATGGTGCTATCTCTCTTAGGGAGGCAAAAAGAAGCTCTCATCCTCAAGTGAATGCATACATGAAAAACAAGCCTTCATAGTAGAATGTTTGAAATGGATTCACTTCTGCAAAAAGTTATGTTCTAGGTTTTGAGGATGAGAAATGGTACCAAGATTCTGATCCAAAAGCTCATGGTTGGGATTCCAAAATACCATGATCTAGAACTCCTTGAACAATTCATCTCAGCATATAATTAGCACATAACATTGATTAGCAATTTAGTCGTATATGGAATTAAACACCATACCAATTTATATTCCCACATTTCTCAAATTCTGAGAAATGTGTCTCATTAATAGATGTGCTAATGAAATTGATAAGGTATGAGAGACCATTATAGTTGGTGCATTAGTGAAGGGCTATATGCACATGAAGAGCCTTTGGTTTAGTGAGATAAAGACCTCATGAACAATTTCTCCAATAACTACCCTAGGAATACAATCCATTTATGAAATGATGAAATATATTGGATTTTTGCCAATTACCTCTCTTCCAACAACTATGGAGACAAATTTCATCGAAAAAGGACTATTATGGTTCTATGTTATTCTGATATAGGATTCTTCTAGCTAATTCTCTATTGAGCAAAGCATTATAGCCTTAGTATTTCATAGACTTTCACAACTCAAGAAAGTTTTGCTAAGTCAACCTTACATGAAATATGAACATAGACAAATTTCATACAATAGACTCTTAAGGTTCTTGAGAATCTAGATACTAGTGTATCCTTATAGAAATGGAATCACCAACCTAATCAATTGTTGAGAATGCTTGAAGTTGGAGAATAAAAGTATAAGAAGGGAACAAAAAATACAAATAGATATAGTACACATAAGACAGAGGACAATAAAATTTTCTAATGAAATATGAACCCAAGTTGAGTTTCAAATGTCATAGAAAACATATAAAGTTGTTAATATGAAGACTGAAAAGCAATACTCTTAAGCCTCATTGGACATAAAATAATCGGAGACATAATTAGGATTTTGTAATAACGCATTGTACTTGATGGAGGATAACTCTCTACCATTATTGTTTGCATTTTCTTGCATAATACTCACTAAGAAAAACCGTGCTTTGTGCATTACCATTCTATTGTTCTCCTCTTGTATTTGCGAAACTGTTGCAATGTACTTGTGGAGGTTATTTCATGGCATTTTGAAGGAATGACGACATGGAAGTGGAGCATGTAGTGCACATAACTCTTTGATGAGTATGTTTGACTTATTCATGCATTGAGCCCATTCATTACGCACCATTGCATAATACTCTCTTCTATCTAAGATCCATAAGTCACTATAACTATATGGACTAGGTAATACCCAATGTCGATGATAGTGCTTATGAGCTTGAATTCTTTGTTGAATTGGGTCTCTTATGGTTTCCAACCACGAAGTATGCTAAAAGGGGTGTGCATAGTCTCAACTTATAAGGGATGAAATTTATTTTCAAAGGCCATAACAATTGCAACTTTAAGTGGTTGAATAAATTCTAAAACAATAGATCTTGAAATGTACAATGCATGTACATTACGCATCACCTAACATTGAAACCTCCATTCATGACTTACAATGCTACAACTTTGGAGTGATGTGGCCTATCAATTAAGACAATAGGAAAATGCAGTAGGTCATGTACATCGTAAGTTATCAAATTAGCTTTTGTAAGGAATTGTTAAATTAAGTGGAGGTGGTTGTGTAATAATGGTTGATGAATCTCAAAGTATAAGAAAAGTTGATATCCTATACAAATTAAAAAGAGCAAGTGGAGGGGTACAATACATAGGGAGCACTGTTAAATGAGGCTGAATGTGTTGTCACTTCAATTGAAATTGCAATGTGCAGACAAGTAAATTATGTGAAGTGATTTTATATAGATGGTTATATATATCATTCATCAACAATTGTAAACACAGGATAAGCGAGAGCCATGCATCGAAACCCGTAACGGTCATTTGGTAAATATTGTAGTCCAAGAGATGTGTTTGGGTGTATAGGGTGTTATTAGGCTTTGGAATACAAATTCTACAACCCAATGACTCCGTGTAATTGTTACAACAACCACATGTTGCAAACATTGATGGCAGAATGGGAGTATTGTGGTAATAAAGCAAAAACTCTTGTTGAAGATCTCTGAGTCCTTGGTGCACCTATACCATGTCGTCGTGCGTGAATGATGGATAGGAACGAAACGATTCAATTATGTAAGACATTGAACTGCATTCAGGAAGAGAATGATAGAATGGCTATTTGAAGAAATAGATATTTCATGTTGAAAGAGTTGTTACATACTGCAACAGAATGTGGGAAAAATATGGACCCAATTGAAGTTGTTGAATTACTTGCAGCACCAGAATACAAATCAGATACTAAAATGTCTAATGAAAATACCGACGATGATTAAGGTAAGTGAAACTGACAAACTTGGAATGCTTCATTTCGTTGCAAATGAAAAGGCCATGTTGTAATAGAAGTTTCAAATGTAGTAGACTTTGCATTTGTATGACATGCCACAATAATATTAAATGCATCATAATGTGTAATAACATCTTTTAATTTCATGCATTCAAGTAAAATGAACATGAGTATGTTTACGAGTGAGGTACTTATTGATGATTCAAACAAATACAATTTGGTTGTTGGATTAGTTAATTAACATATAAAGTCCATGTCATTACAGTGTTTATTGTGGAGTATATGATTGCACACACACACTGCTACAAATTAGACACCATTCAAACACTTTGATACTTACCATGACAACCTTCGTCATACCACATTGAGTGACTCAACTGCTACAATGGTTGAGGGTGCCTACTTTATATAAACCAACATAGTGGAATCTTTATAAACATAATAGCTTCCTGCTATAAAGATTGCAACGAAAATGTGATGAGTCTTTTCAATAAATTAGTGCACATGACTATCTTATGCTACTATGGTTACGGGTGGCCACTTTATGTAGACAAATTGTAGAAATCAATGACATAAAATAAATTCATGCAATGATACCTCACACAAATAGTGAGTAGTCTTCTCAGTAATAAGTGTCAAAATAATTCATAGCACATGGGTACTGTGTTTCAAAATAGTAGCCACCACTTTACGTATACCAACATGACATAATTTCAATAAAAACAATAACTTCCTACAATACTACTGATAGAAAATAGTGCATAATCTTTTCAACAGTAATAATGTGCAGTGAGTAGCATGCAGCTAAGTGAATGGAAGTGGCGGAAGACAAACTATATGGTTAATAATTAAGAAAAAGACAACAATTTATAATTGCCAATACTACCTTCATGATAAGACTAGGGATAAGGTCAAACATCAAAGATTTAGTTTGATCTCCAAGCTATCCAACAACATTATAGCTTACTGAGAGAAGTAATAAAAAAACAAAATAATAATTAGGAGTGTGTGTTCAGTGAATAGCTATAAAGAACATGTTAGTCCATACATATAGTATGCTAAAACTTCCTTAAAAACACTTAAATGATGGATGAAGACGGACATAATTCATGTAGGATATTGAATTCCTTAAATGTGAGCGTTAACAAAAAAATTGTCTCATGTTCCAAACATCCAATGTCATTTTGTGAACTACAAAGTTGATAATAATAATCACATAGTACCTATGAACACTATGAAAACTACATTACTAGACATTGATATTCATAACACATGTGCACAACCTATGTTAAAGTAGATATTACAATAAGCAAAATGCATGTTACAAAGAAGCCAACAAAGAAACTGATTACATATGTACATGAAATATTTTGCAAGAAATAGTGATCATCAAGTGCATGGTCAGACTTTGGTTTGGTAGCTGATGAACATTCATCACTTCTTTTCCATCTTGGTTCATAGAATACCCAAGCTCAGACAAATTCCTTTCTAGAAGTACATGCTTTGTAAACACCACCCTTATAAAGGAGCACATTCTTTTGACATTCAACCCATGAATTGTACACTCCATGTTTGCGCCCAACAAACACTACATAGTATGTTTGTATGTTCGTCGTTTGATGACATAATTGTTGTTGGTTAATTTCTAATAATCAATCAAGTAATGACTATTACAAAAGATAGTACAAAATGTATATAATTCACACATGTATACCATATTTTAGGATAATAATAGTGATTATTAACTAAAAAAATTCAAAATATAACATGTCAAGGTTGCAAATGAAGTTTCGAGTATTCACACAGGTCGTACCTAAGTCTAATTAAGGTAGTACATAAGGTCGGTTAAGATAGTACCAAAGGTAGATTAAGGTAGTCTCTAAGGGTTACTAAGGTAGTACCTAAGGTACAGTCAGCACTGTATCAAAGGTGCACATAATGTCATGCTCTAATGTTCACAAATGAAGTAAATAATGTCCACAGATGAAGTTTCAAGGCTTCACATAGGTAGTACCCAAGTTTAACTAAGGTGATACCTAGGGTCGGTTAAGGTAGTATCTAAGGTTTACTAAGGTAGTACCTAAGGTACAGTCAACACTGTATCAAAAGTGCACATAATGTCATGCTCTAATGTTGACAAATGAAGTAAGTAATGTCCACAAATGAAGTTTCGAGGCTTCACATAAGTAGTTCCAAAGATTAACTAAGGTAGTACCTAAGGTCGATTAAGGTTGTACTTAAGGTAGATTAAGCTAGTGTTTGAGGGTTACTAAGGCAGTACCTAAGGTACAATCAACACTGTATCAAAGGTGCACATAATTCCATGCTCTAATGTTCACAAATGAAGTTTCGAGGCTTCACATAGGTAGTACCCAAGTCTAACTAAGGTAATACCTAAGGTCGGTTAAGGTAGTTCTTAAGGTAGATTAAGCTAGTACTTAAGGTTTACTAAGGTAGTACCTAAGGTATAGTTAGCACTGTATCAAAGGTGCACATAATGCCATGCTCTAATATTGACAAATGAAGTAACTAGTGTCCACAAATGAAGTTTCGAGGCTTTACACAGGTAGTACCCAAGTTTAGCTATGGTAGTACCTAAGGTCGATTAAGGTAGTACCTAAGGTCGATTAAGGTAGTACCTAAGGTTTACTAAGGTAGTACTTAAGGTACAATCACCACTATATCAAAGGTGCACATAATATCGTGCTCTAATGTTCACAAATGAAGTAAATAAGGTACACAAATAAAGTTTTGAGGCTTCACATAGGTAGTACCCAAGATTAACTACGGTAGTACCTAAGGTCGATTAAGGTTGTAGCTAAGGTAGATTAAGCTAGTATCTAAGGGTCACTAAGGTAGTATCTAAGGTACAGTCAACACTATATCAAAGGTGCACATAATTCCATGCTCTAATGTTCACAAATGAAGTATGTAATGTCCACAAATGAAGTTTTGAGGCTTCACATAGGTAGTACCCAAGTTTAACTAAGGTAGTACCTAAGGTCGGTTAAGGTAGTACCTAAGGTAGGTTAAGTTAGTACCTAAGGGTTACAAAAATAGTACCTAAGGTACAATCACCACTATATCAAAGGTGCACATAATGTCATGCTCTAATGTTCACAAATGAAGTAATTAATATTCACAAATGAAGTTTCGAGGCTTCACACAAGTAGTACCCAAGTTTAACCAAGGTAGTACCTAAGGTCAATTAAGATAATATCTAAGGTAAATTAAGGTAGTACCTAAAGGTTACTAAAGTAGTACCTAAAGGTTACTAAGGTAGTACCTAAGATACAGTAAATACTAAAGAACAATAAATAAAAATTAATTACCTTCAAATTTCGAGTAGGGGGTTAGGGAAAAATGCGATACAATGACAGGAAGATGAGGTATTTTTTTTTAGGAAGCCAATATTTTGGATTTCAGTTTTCTGCTCGGGTACGCTCTGCTATAACAAAATCAGAATCATAGTTGCGCCTATTGAAGTCGTTTTTTAACTGGGCGTTCTTAGGATGGAGTGCTGCATTTGGTTGCTAAGAAAGTAGACAAGAAAGAAAAATGTAGGTTGGAGTTTTGGATTAAGGGTTTTTTTTTCTCAAATCAGAGAAATTTTAGGAGATTTTAGATGGGTTTCAAGATCGTTTGGGTGATGAAGCCAAGAGAGAGAGAAAGAGAAATGTTCCCAACCTTTGAGAGGAAGAAGTTTCATATTTGGGAAATTTGAGATGGTTCCCAGGTCGGGTGCTTTTTTGTGTTTCAAATTTGAGAAGTTTCAGATTCTTGGAAAAGATAGAAATATGCAAATTGGAGTTTTAAGGGTTTTTTTTTTCTTTTTTTTAAACGAGAGAAATTTTGGAAAATTTTATAGGAGTCTCTTCGGTTCGGCTGGGTGAGGAAGTGTAGAGAGATGAGAAAAATGTTCCGATATGAGAGAGAGGAAAAGCTTTTGCTTTGGGAAATTAGAGGCGTTGTCGGGTTAGGTGTTTTTTTAGAACTTTCAGATTCGAATTTTTGTGTCTTGTTTAATTTCTGAAGGTCTTGTTGACATGGAAGCTGACTTGCTGTTGACATGGAGACATTGAGGGGCAATTTGTGAAGAGAAAATGTAAATAGGACATAGTGCACGAGAACGATAATATTTTGCCCATTAACAGGGAAATATTATATTTCATATACTTGGGGTTCCAAAAGCATATGATTTTTATATCACAGGCTGAAAATGCAAGTTTCCCAAAGTTTTAGAGCTGGAGAGGGTGAGCTATGGGAGGGGAGATTCTTTTGTGGTGGCCGTTTGAGAGCTGGGCAAATGAAGAGCATTTTAGAGAGGAGAGCAGAGAGGCGAAGGAGAAGCAAGATACGTGGAGCAAGGAATTGAGATTTTCTTGGAGTGACTTCAGAAGAGACATTTTTGGGAGCTAAGGAGGTGACTCACCAGGTATGATGAGCTTCACATCTTCATGTTTTCACACTATTCTGTTTAACATTTCTGCTGATTTCTGGATTGTTCATGCTTGTTGCTACAAGTCTTTCATGCCATTTTTTTAGCTTGGTCTGAGATTGTCGAGACTGCTATTTCCTGCTATGTTTTGGTTCTACTTTAGTTTCTTTGGTTCCTCTTGTAAATAACTGATGTAGGGATTTGTTTCCGAGCTTGATATTTGAGATCTCTTGTTCATTATTTTATTCACCTACATCTAAGCCTGTTGATTGAAACATGAAACATGGCTTTTTGCTGGTTCATTTTGCTTCCTTCACTTGTGCTATATTTTCTTGTTGTTTTTCCCCTGTTTCTGATGTCTGTCTATGGGGAGCTGAGCCCAGTAAATATAGAGCATTGAGAGGCTGAGTGTTTGTGGAACATGGGTGTTTATGGGACTGGGTGAAATAATACTAGAAGATTTCAGGGATGCTTGTGAGGATAAGTGCAATTTTTTGCATTCTTGGAATATTGGTGATTGTTTGTCAAGTTTGACATCGCTTGAAGGGCACCAGAAGGTTCTTAACTGGGAGTAAAGATGACACTGTGAGGGTTTGGAACTCTCAATCCAGTCAGTGCACTGGAGTGATTAATCTTGGCGGGGAAGTTGGTTGTATGATCAATGACGGTTCATGGTTATTTGTGGGCGTACCAAATGTTGTTAAGGCGTGGCACACTCAAAATAACACTGAATTGAGTATCAATGAATACATTGGGCAAATTTATGCATTGGTTGTTGGTAATGATCTGCTCTCTGGTGGTGCACAAGATGGAGCAGTACGGGGCATGTCTGCGATAATCACCAAACTGCCACAACTCCAACCTCCATGCAAAAATACTGCTACCCAATCATTCAAATAGCCAATTGCTTCCAAATGGGAATTCTATTCGTGACTTTGTATCTGCTTGCATTGAAGATTGAGGAGAGGAAGGTTGACATCAAAGACTTTGGATCCGTGCAACAACTTTCAAGCAAGAAACATAATGATGGTGAATGTCTAACCTGGGGATGTGGTCCACCTCAGAAGCTAGAATGAAATAATTTTATTCCTGTGCATTCACAACAACCATCGTGTGGTCATGGGGTTGATGCTTCTTCTATCCATAATTCTGCTTCATCTCTTGGCACAGGAAACCTAGCTGGGTATTTCCTTAGTTCAATCTTAGGTTTGCCTCCATTTGATTCTTAGAGACCTCAAGTTCCAAGAAATCCACCAAACTTCCAACCTCCACCTCCTGGCAACCTTGGTCTGCCGGCTCTACCCAACCTAGCTCCATTTGTTCCACCCAACATGGGTCCTCGAGAACCACCTATTTCGTCCCCTAGCTCCAACCAATCTAGACCACTTCTCCACTGCCACTGGCGCCAACTCCATGCGTAAAGCCTCAATACAAGCCCACCATCTCTCTTTATTCACTCCACTATCCTCTCCATCCACTCCAACCTCAAACTCTTGCTTGGAAATCCGTCATCAATGCTGCACTTCCCCTGGCTCCTTCCTCCATTCCTTATTTTCTTCATTCAAATAATGGCTTCTGAAAAATACCCAGATCATAATGTGTTCCCTTCTGTGCTAAGATCATGTACTTTGATGAAGGATTTGAGGTTGAGTCAGTTTATGGGAGCTCTATCAATTAAAACAATCTCTCGCAGCAAACCGACCTACTGATGAGACAAATGAGATTTATTCTTGCTTGCTGAAAGATAAGATGAAGACTGATGGTGTCTATGGGGTCTCCCTACATGAGCCAGTTAGCTTTGTGGCACTAGTCCGGCCTGATCTCTTTACGTACAAGGAGGGAGTACTGAGGGTCGATACACAAAATCCGTTTGGGCCATGCATTGATGGTCCAAGAACCAAAAATATGGAATTCAAGCAACCCGTGGACTGGTTACGCCCTCGTCTCAGTTGACTGGATAGTTGATGTGAAGAATCTCACCTGGAATAAGGAAGTGGTAGAGTTCATTGAGAGGCGTGATGGGTATCCAAGAGGTCCAGACGCTCAGTTCAATGTTTCAGATGGGGATCACATTGATATATAGATTGATATCATGCATATGGTTCTTCCTTTCTTTTGTGAGAGGTGCATCAAGCAGCAAACTTCTCAACTATTTTAACAGGCACGTAATACCTAAATATGCCTGAATTCTGGGCTTGACACTCAAGACTTGATCATTGCTCTTACGGAAGAGTATGACGGGGTAATATTGTGGGATTAAACCAGCACAAAGGAAGAATCCAACCACTCACTGGAAGTTTTGGAGCCATATGATGTTGATCATGGCGTGCCACCTGGATTTTCTACAACCATGGAGAACAGGCAGCCATGTGATGGTAGTAATGAGGACCCTGAGGTTCCTCCATGGTTTGTTTGAGCTGTCATGCAGTTTGCTTTGTCACTGCTATCATGCATCGATGCGTTTGTTAAAGGCTCTAGAATGAAGGATTCATCCATATGATTGCTGTCAGAACACTTGTTCTTCCAAGAAGTTCATATCGAATCTTTGCAACTAGCAAAGGTCTCAAGAAGAAATTCATCTGGGTTCTGTTGCTATGCAATTGAGATTAAGGCTCAAAGTTCTAAAGCCTTTCTTTCTAGCCAAGTCAACCAAATATTCTGAAACCTCCAGTTGTCAATACTCAAAATTTCCATGACCGAATTCTTGAAGCATGTGTCATTTACTGTTCATAAATTGGTGCCTCCGAATCACACAACATAGATTATAATTATGGGGAGAACTGTGCTTCCCGAGTTTGATAATTGAGGTAAGTTCGTTATTTTTTAGAACTCTTTTATAAATAATTGAAGAGAAAAACTGGTAGGGCTAGGGTTTGAAGAGAAAAACTGGACAAAGCAATCACGGGATGAGAAGCAAATGGGAAAGTAAACAAAAATAACATATAAAAAAATGGTCTCTGTGCTTATGTGGACATATGAGGGCTACTTTGAACAATTATTTTGGATGAAGCCCAGGTTTAATATTAAGTTTGGAGAAAAGCCCATTTTGGCCCAAAAGTCGTTGAGTAGTGTTCAACAATCGCATCCTACTATCAGTACAGTTTTGCGAGATCAAGTGAGATCGATACTGAGCCACAAATGTGAGTGCCATGAGCAAGCTATACTGGTGCCCCACTTCTTGAACCACACTTCCAGTTTCTTCATTGTATGGGCACCTTGTCCCATTTGCACGCTCTCCTCTTCCATATGCTTATTTGTTGGGGAACTTACAGTTTTGAATTGATTTTTCAAATCCATTTTCAATTAAATAATTTGAGCCTTAAAAATTCATTTTTAGACATCTTTTAGACAATAAAATCCTAATTTTAATAAATTTGTTGTCAAATTTCTTTTTGGCATTTTTTTTTTATTTTTCTTGATTTTTTAATAAATTTCTTGATTTTCGTGATTTTCAATAAACATGAATAAGTTCTATAATTCCAGAAAATGAAAATTAGAGAATCAATTCATGCAAAAATAAATCGAGCATTGGTGGGGCCCAACATATGACACATTTGCCAATTGTTGATTTTGATTGTTATGTCGATTAAAAGATGATTGATCTTTGGTTTATACTATGACATACATGTAACTATTTTTATACTTGTGTAGTAACCTTTGTTCCCTATGAAAGTGCTTTTGTTTGTTGCTCATGTACGCTTCCAATTCCATCTTGTTATTTATCCATTCCTTATGATTATCACTTGGTATTCATAGATTTCTCAATCAATATAATTATCATACCTATCTTAATTTGATCAGTAAAGACCTAATCTTTAAGGCTTAAAGGCGTGCTATCTCTAATCATTGTACTTTCCCGATAGGTAACCTAATCTTTAGACCTAAACTCAATTTTTACAGACTGTCTTTACTTTCAGGAGTCACACTTAGAGACAAAATTTGTTTGTTACCCAAACTAGTTGTCAACATTTTGAGACAAAAATATTTCCTCCCCAAATGTATGTGGAAATATATGGAGATAAAATTATTTCGTTGTAGAAACCATGTGTCAACATAATGGAGATGAAAATAGTTTGTCTCCTAATGTACAAAGTAACATGTAGTGACAAAATTTTTTTGTTACCAAATGAAATATTTTGTTACCAAATGGTTTACTCGATATTTGAAAATCTAATTCCAAACGAAACATTGTATTTGAGGCCACAAAAAAAAAACTCGCTGCCAAATAGTGTCGGCCACAAAATCTTGTTTTGTCATAAATATGTTTTCATAACAAACGTTAATTATTCGTCTCCAAAAACATAGGGTGACACAACTATCGAGACAATGAACGAGACGAAACTTTTCGTTAGGAAAGCCTTTTGGCTAAAAAAGGCATATTGTTAGAGACGAAACATTCCATCCATGATCATGTACTTTGTTGTAGTGTATTTTGGCAGTTGATGCTTGTCATTGATTCTTCATTGGAGTTTTTCTATATTGACAACATAGATGATATGAGATCTCTCCCAGATAAGTTGCTTCAACATGTTTCAACTCTTCAATGTCTCTCAATTGACAACTGTTCTGGTTTGACCATATTACCATATTGGATAGGTAGCCTCACCTCACTTGCAAGCCTTTCTATATATGATTGTGAGCACCTAACAGAAAGATGTCGAAGGGAAATAGGCGAAGAGTGGCACAAGATTGCTCATATCCCAGATATTAATATTAATGGTTGTAAAGAGTGAATTGATACAAGATGTCATTTCAGGTCGGAAATCCTTGAACTTTCTTCTTAATTTTATTATCTTACATGAAAAATGCTTTATTTTCATTTTGCTTTGGCACTTCTTTATATTTTCATTCATATGTTTGTTAAAATGCAAAGATTAGTAAGTTCATTTTTCCTTTTAACCAATTGTTGATCTAATCATTTTACTTAGAGTTTTGCATTCCACGAGTTTTAGAAAATTCCAAGGTCTTAGTTAATTAGTATTTGTCATAGATTTTACCTTCCTTAAGAAGCTTATGATTGGCCTAGTGCCCAAAGGAGTTCAATCTTGAATTGGCTTAAAATTTCACATGGCCAAAAAATTCATATCTATTAGATGGTTCACGTAGAAAAGAATTTTGCTCTCTTTTCAATCTAGGTGTGCTGTCAAACATATATCTTAGGCAATGTTTTAAAAGGGTAAAAGCAGTATTGAGGCGTTTTTCTCAAATAAAAACTAGAAAATTTTTTATTTAAGGGTAAAAGCATAAGTCTTGAGGCGAAACAAGGCATAAACCTCAACTTTAATAATAATAAAAAGAATAAATCTTAAAAATTAGAAAAATACTAATAAAACCATATGAAAAATTAAATAATAAGAAAACATACAATGTATGATAACCAAATTAATTGTATGTCGTTTTTAATAGCTTCTAATTTAGTTTTTGTCTCTTCTAAAATCCAATTCTCTTATACATCCTTTTTTTTTTTTTGTTATAAGAAACAAAGATAAATTGTATATTAATAAATATATCAAGTGAAGGATCAGAGATCCTCCCCACAAAATTCAAAATTTGATCAGAATAAAACTTAAACTCCACCATTATACATGGAAAACTATAGAAAAATTAGTCCAATTATGGCTATAAATCAAGACAGAATAAAGCTCCTCTCATTACAAACCAAACGCCAATTAAGTTGAATAATATTGAGAGGATCCTATCATCACTATTTCTCAATGTTATTCAACATGCATTTATCAAATAATCTTCAAAACTACTATCACTATGACTAGTAGGATCCTCTAATGAATCATTATTATATCTTATTGCTCCATTAACCTCTCCATTAATGGTAATTTCAATCCGTTAATTATAATGATTTTTTTTTTCTTTTATCCATCAATAATGAGATAATGATTATATATAAGTTTGGTCACTATAATGACTAACAATTTTGTTATTTCTTCTTCCCAATCTCTTCATTTCATTTCCATTTAAGGTTTAATTGGTAGTCAACTAAGCCCTTAAAAGGTTTAACCCTCATCTTGGATGCAAGATAATTCTCATAAATCTATACCAAAACCCTGTAAAAGCACAAGTCACTACAACTAATAAATATCAAGGCTTAAATCTCTTAAAAAATGTATATGAAAAATTGATAAAGGCCCTAATTCCATTAAAACCTTTTGAATATCTAAGGCTTAAGCCTTAATAGACTTGAGGCTATAACATCAAGGCTATAAGCCTCAATCAAGTGAGTCTTAAGCCTCGATTATCCTTCATTGAGGCTAAATCTTATTCAAAGGGACATTATCACAGACGGATAGAAAATAGTTGGTGAGACACTCACTCATACATATTAACATTTGAAATTCTAGGAAGAGATGAAGACAAAGAGGAGATCATAAAGTTGTTGTCCTCTGATTATCAAGAAAATTTTCCATGGTTGCCATTGTTGGCATTGGAGGGTTGGGTAAGACCACCCTTGCTCAATTGGTTCATAATGATGAGAGAATGGTACAATATTTTGGGCCTAGAATATGGGGTTTGTGTTTCTGATAATTTTGATGTAAATTCATTGGTTAAAAAAATCATAAAAGAGTATGGGAGGAAGATGTAGAAAGATTGGAGTTGAATGGTTTAAAAAATCTCCTTAAAAAAAAATTAAGTCAAAAGAGATGCTTTCTAGTACTAGATGATGTTTGGAATGAAAGCTTTGAAAAATGGGATCAATTGAGAATTTTGTTGATGGTCATTGGAAGGGAGGGTAAAATTGTTGTGACTACTCGAAATTATAAGGTTGCATATATTATGGGAATTGATTCTCCATTTGTTTTGAAAGGTTTGAAAGAAACTCAATCATGGGATTTATTTTCAAAACTAGCATTCAGGGAGGGATAAGAAAAAGGGCATCCAAGGCTTGTAGAAATTGGAAAAGAAATTGTAAATATGTGTAATGGAGTACAACTTGTTGTCAAAACAATAGGAACAATATTGTGCTTGAAAGCCAAAGAAAGTCAATGGTTGTCCATAAAAAATAATGAAAAGTTGTTGTCACTTGGAGCTAGAAATAATAATGTTTTACCAGTGCTGAAGCTAAGCTATGATAATTTGTCAATACATTTGAAACAATGTTTTACTTTTTGTGCATTATTCCAAAAGACTACGAAATTGAGAAAAAGTCGCTAGTGGAATTATGGATAACATAAGGCTATATTTTAGATAAGGATGTAGGGGATGAATATTTTGAGGAATTATTAACCAAATCATCATTGGAGGAGTTTGAAAAAGATGCTTATAATAATACATTTAAGTAGTAAAATGCATGATCTTGCACAATCAGTTATAGGATTTGAGGTTCTTGTTTTAAAAGATGATGTGAAGGAGATCTCGAAAGATGTTCGTCATGTATCATTGTCTAAACCAATGAATCTCAAGTTGAAGGCTTTGAAGGTAAAACACATACTGACCCTTTAAGTGATAAAAGATCTTATGACTGAAGATAAAGATGATTCAATTTCAAGAACAACTTTTTCAAGTTTAAGTTTTAAGTGCTTATGTGTGTGAGCTTGAATCATTTCAATTTAACTTTGGTACCAAAGTGTTTAGGTAAATTGAGTAATCCAAGATATGTTGATCTCTCCTAGAATGACTTTGAGGTACTCCCAGATAGTATTACAAGGTTAAAAAATTTGGAAACATTAAAGCTTGTTGGTTGCGAATATTTAAAAAAATTTCCAAAAGATATAGGAAAATTGATTAGATCTTAGACACATGGAGAATGAAAGGTGTTGGAGTTTGACTCATATGCCATGTGGAATAGGAGAGTTGACTTTGCTTCAAAGCTTACCAGTATTTGTTGCAGGAAATGGTGGAAATGAGAGAGGGGAGTTAAGGGATGATGATAAAATTGGTAGATTGAGTGAATTGAAAGGGCTTAACAGCCACAAGGGAGAGCTAAGGATTGAAGGGCTTGAAAATGTGAGGGATGTTCTAGTAGAATCCAGGGAAGCAAATTTAGGGAAAAAACAATGCATTCAATCCTTGAAATTTATATGGTGGCGCTCAGGAGCTCAATTGTGTGAGGATGTTGAGTCAGTGCTAGAACACATACACCTCCAAGCCTGGAGAGGCTCTTTATAAAAGGTTATGGAGGTATGACGTTTCCAGGTTGGATGACGAACGGTGGGTTGAGTCACCTCAAGTCTCTACAACATGATGATTTGGAAAAGGTGAAGTACATGGAGTACTGTTGATCAGCAACACCAATATTCTTAGCATCTCTTGAAAGACTCTTTCTCAATGACATGCCAAAGTTGAAGGAATTGTGGAGGAGGGACTTACCAACACAACCACCTCCTTCATTTCCTTGTCTTTCACAATTAGATATCAGGTATTGTGATGACTTGGCATCCTTGGAACTGCATTCATCTCTTCTTCTTTCTAAGTTAGAGATCTCCCATTACCCTAAGATGACATTGATTCATGCCTAATTGGTGTTTCAGCTGATTCGTGTCCAGCTGGTGCTCATTGATTGAGGGATTAATCAACAAAATTTATAACCTATTACACCATATACTAGGGTAGCAAAGACAAAGCTACTATAGCATAGTGGCTCTAGGATCGTTCACTGGGATGAGTTTTCACTTCACAAATGATATTAATTCAAAGCTGAATTGGTGCCTTTTCATTTCAAGGTTAGCTTTAAAAGAAAACATAATCTTTGGTGGAAAAAGTTGGTTTTAAGCTAACAAAAAATAGCAACTAATTTTACTTACAAAGAAAAGTGTTTCTTGGAGTTTCAGATCACTAGGCTCAGATTCCTCATACAAAAAGGAGAGTTTCGGTCACTTGTTTCTTTTCCTCGCATTAGAGAATTAACATATAGTTCCTTCTCCAACCGGTGTTGTACAGATGCTTCCCATTAATGGGTTCAAACACTAAATCCCTCTCACTGATGCACCTTGCAATGGCTCATACCTCTCATCTAGCATTTGCCATTCAAGGTGATCTTTAACCTTGGATTACCCGTCAAAGGCTCGCAAGAGATAACTAATGGATGTCTCCTTGGAGTCCAAAAGCTTACCAAGTGTTGGCTATTCTAGAAAATCCTACCTTCAAGTCACCTCCCAGAGGCTCGCAAGGGGTAAACTAGTGAATCTCCATGGACGGAGATCACTTGCCTTACCAAGTGTTGGCCCAGGTGATTTAAAGACGTTTTAAGTCAACTAAAAAGATAAAAACCATTAACGGGTCACACTTTCTCTTCATTAAAAACTAAAACAACAAAACTTCCAATTTATGCATGAGGAAACTTACCCGGCTTTCCTTAGCTCCAAGAGACAAAGGGCCTAGCCTCTCATCCTTTGAGGAAAAATCCTCAGAGTTTGATTGGCTAGAAAGAAAATGAAAATGTAAGAGAAGGAAAAACAGAGCAAGGCTCTGTATATTCTATATATTTATATATCTATATCATGGATTATTTTTTACAATGGATGCAAGGGAGTTTATATAGGAAGGTAATTTACCCTTCCTTGGATACTTCCTAGCTAAGGAATTACATGAGTGGCTGAATATAAGGAGAAAATGGAAATTTAGACACAAAAATATCAGAAGAAAAGATCTAAAAGAGTCGGTGCACAACTATCGGGAAGCTTCAGGACCGTTGCACTGGTGAAAAAGAGGTCTGCGAAATTTCGCAGACAAACACAAAGGGCTGCGAAATTATTTCGCAGCAAAAGGCTGGTTTCGCACCGCTGCGAAGTTGGCTTTCATCTTGTGGTGTTTGGCTTCCATCGCGGCGTGAAACTTCAGGGGAAATCCATAGCACTGTGCAAAAAGGCTGCGAAATCATTCCGCAACAAAAGGGTGATTTCGCAACACTTTGCTGAATCCTTCCTTCAACTTGGAGCAGTTGTCTTCCAAAGGCTGTAACTTCCTCATTTCAGCTCCAAATCGTGTACCGTTTGAAGCATTGGATTCTTGACTTCCTGAGCTTTGAAATGGTATATAGAATGTAGAAAATGGACTTCAGGAAGTACTCCAAAAGTGTGAAGGAAGACTGCAGCTGCTGTCCTCTATTTTCTTCTTTGCTTTTCTCCTCTTTGCTTCTCTCCTTGCATTCCGGATTTGCTTATGGCAAAGGACTTCAAAGCTTTGGTTCTTCATGTTTCTGAGCTTTCCATTTCTTTGCCAAGGATTCCAAATAACTCTCCTCAATCTTGGATTGCTTTGGTGATCAAATTACTAACAAAAACACCAAAACTTACACAATTTGATTAGAATTGATTGCAAGGGTCCTTAACATGTTAATTGAGTTAAAAGGTAATAACTACTACTCAAAAGTGTTTAAAAGAGTTAATTACAAGCTACAAAATAGCACTTTTTGAGTAGTAATCACTCCCCCCAACCGACATATTGCTAGTCCCTTAGCAATGAAGGAGAGAAAAATAAAATAAAAGTACCATAATTTACAACATCATGTTGATCACTTCAAAAAATGTTTAAGTGGCATGACTAATCAAACTCTCACATGGAACATTAAAGAAATATAAACTCAAATTTCAACAAGAGTTATCAAATAACTTGTCTAGTCACAATTCATAAAGAGTAGGCATTATGCAAATTTAAGCTTCAAAAGAGTTTCCACTCCCAAAGGGTCAAACCTTACTCTTCCACAAAAATCTAAGTGTTACTTATTAGTTTCCGAATATAGTATGTCAAACTAATCTCTCTTCTCAACCTAGTTTTTTTTTTCAAAGCTTAGTAAACTGATCAACCTCCAATAGGCTAAGAACACACCTCTTTTCTCACAATTTTTTTTTCTTGTAGGAGTGCAAAGCTTAAAGGCATTCTTTTCTAAATTGTCCATGTAACGGGGGTCCATCGATGACTCCCAACCAATCAAGGTTTAGGGCATCAAGCTTTAAGGATTTTTCAACCACTAACTCCTCGGATTTCACCCCGGACTTTTGAGAATGAATTTTTAAATACCCAAGCACCTACAGTATGTTAAACTCCACCTATTCACCCATGTAACGAGCATTGAGGTCGGTGACTCCCAACCAATTAAGGCTTAGGGCACCAGGTTTTAAAGATTTTCACCATATACCCCTCAGACCTTGCTCGGGTTTCAAGGTAAGCAAACATTTTTTTTTTTTCAAAGACTCATTGGCCTTTTACAAGGTGTCCCAACACTATTAAATGAGGTCAAAGGTACCAAGTCTAAAATTTTCCTAAGTCGAGAGGGAAATAGTTTTTCATCTTATACTCGGAACCTATTGTGCACAGTGTGTGAATAGCTTAAAGTGGAAGAACTGAGGTTGAATTCAATAGAAGTTTCAACAATTCATCAACTTTAATAAACATAGTACAAACTCTAAGTCAAGTAAAAAGATAAAAAATCAATTTCTCCCTTTTCATTTTGAAAAATTTTCCTTAATAACCATGGAGAGTAGAATAAAAACTTAAAAAATTTTAAAATTAAACAAAAAGCAACTAAATTACCAAAATAACTTAGCATTAATAGCAATACTTACTTCCTCAACTCTCCCCCCAACCAAGCTGAACATTGTCCTCAATGTGACAAAAACGATTAAAAAATAGGGAGGAAGTGGTACCTCTTGAGTGACATGGAGTCTGAGTCATATAGGAGAAACCACATGTTTCAAAGAAAACATAAGAGTTAGTGAGTAGAGGAAATAGAAAAATGCTAAGTTTAAACAAGAATTGATGTCTATATATGATGTATCATCAGTAATACATCCAATCTCAGAATATAAGACATCAAAACATGAAATTATCTATACTAATATAATAAGTAAATACAAAAAATAAAAAGATGATCAAGTAATGGAAGGGTCCTGTGGAGCTGATGCATCTGTGGTGGCCTCTTGAGTGGGTTGGATCAGAACTTCAACCTTTGCTTTGGTAATCTCCTTAGGTGGCATAGTCTCCTCAGCTGGAGCTATGGGCTTTGATGGTTTAAAGGAGGTAAGAAATGGAATGAGAGGCTTCATGTGTGTGATCTCAGGGTGTGCGGGGCTCTCCTCTTCATATACATGGTCGTGGGGCTCTGTTGGCATTTTAGCAACTTCCCTTAGCTTTGTAAAGTGTTTTTGCAAACCTCCCTCCATTTTGCAAGTCAATTTCACAATTTGAAGGTCATTTCTAAGTTTGGAGGTGATTTGGCAGCCATTTCAAAGCTTTGAGGTGATTTCGCAGCTCATTTCGCAGCTGCAAAATGAGTGTACGGGGCTTCCAAATGGTACTCATGTTCCCAAAAGTGGTTTCGCAGCTTCGAAATACCCTGCGAAATGGAGCTTTGGTTGCGAAATTGGAAGTTTTTAAATTGCAGCCGTTTCGCAGCTTTGAAATATTCTGTGAAATTGGGCTTTGGCTGCGAAATTGGGAGTTTTTATGCTTCGCAGCTGCGAAATAAGGGTGACTGTGCTGCAAAAATGGCACTCGTGTGCCAAAAGTTGGTTTTGCAGCTGCAAAACTCCCTGTGGAATGGGGCTTTGGCTGCGAAAAATGAAAAGGAATTTTTTTTTTTTTTGGGTTTCGCAGCCATTTTCGCAGCTGCGAAATGAGGGTCACTGTGCTGCGAAATGGCGCTCGTGTGCCAAAAGTTGGCTTCGCAGCTGCCAAACACCCTTCCAAATGGAGCTTTGGCTGCGAAATGGAGGATTTCATGCTTTGGAGCTCTGCAGCCGCTTTCGCAGCTGCGAAATTGGGGCTCCTGTGCTGCGGAGTGGCACTCGTGTGCCATTCTTGGATTCGCAGCTGCGAAAACTTTCGCAGAGGACTCAAAAGTGTTGCGAACTGATTTCGCAACAAATGGCCGTTTTCGCAGAGAAATCCTCTTTGGCTGCGAGATTTCGCAGAGCTCTTTTTCTCCCCTGTTTTTGCTCTGTTTTCGCTCCGATTTCTTCCTTTCAATTTCTTTGCAATTCCTCCTGATTTTGATCATCCAAAAACCTATATTACATCAAAACAAAGTAGAATTAAAACATTAAAATCAAAATTAAAGCATTGAAATAAAAATTAAAACATTTAAATCAAAATTAAAACAAGTAAAAAAATAAAACAAAAAGCTATGGACTAGTTAGTCTTAAGAAAGACTAAGTCCATCAAAAAATTTTGATCCTGACTTAGCTTGCTCGGATCCCATATGAAGTTTGCATCTCTCACTTGAGGCTTGCTATGTATGATTTTCCCATACAAAGCTTGGAGAAAAAGTGAAGGCATGCGTTTCATCATCAATTCTTCCTTGATGACTATTCTCTGTGATTCTTCTTGTATATAGTCATCTTTCTCTATACTTTTTCCTTTTTTCTTTCCTTTGATTTCCTCCCTCTTTTCTTTCTCTGTTTAGTGACTCTACCTCATGCTCTAGCTTGGATGTGGGCATATCAACCTCTTTACCACTCTCCTTAGCCTCCATTTCATGGATACCCTTTTGATTTTGATGAGGTTGAGAAGGAGAGTTTTCTTTCTCTTGCATTGTGTTGAGGTTGGCAAACCTTGAGATTGAATCTTGGAGATTATCTATCTTCTTAGATAGATCATTTTGCACTTCATCCATCTTTTTCTCTACACTGTCAATTCTTTGACTGAGCTAAGCATTGATGGATTTCCGAGCTTCAACAAAGTCTTCCATGATCTTGTTAAGATTCATCATAGCTTGTTCAAGGTTTGAGGCTTGCTGAAGTGCTTGAGCAGGTTGCTGATACTGAGGTGGCTGTGGTTTCCAAGAGAAATTTGGATGGTCCCTCCAATTGGAATTGTAGGTGTTGCAATCACCAAACATTTCCCTCTCCACTGGAATGGTAGGACACTCCTTCACCAAGTGCTCATAAGATAGACAAATGGCACAATGCATAGCTTGCAATGGTGTCTGAGAGATGGCTTGCACTTCTTGCATGTTCCTCATTTCTAGCTCATCCAATCTCCTTTCCATAGCTGCAATCTCTGCCTTCATGTCCATGCCGTCATTCAAAATATACATCTCACCCTTAGCTTTAGGTTGAGACGTCATTCTTCCCATATCTCTAGCATTTGGTTCACCCCATTCTCTTGAAAATTCAGCCACATAACTCATGAAGTTCATGGCTTCCTCTGCTATGGTATTCAATATGGCATGCACAACTAGCAATTTGTGAATTAAGAACAGAGAACACAAAAGAAAACAAAAGAAAAACAATTTAAAGAAAGAAAATTAAGGTAAACTAAAAACTAAATAAAAGGTATACTAAAATATGAACAATAAAGAAATAAAAAGAGTTAGTAAAAGGAAAAGAAAAGTCACCAAACTTGTGATGAAGATCACAAGTGTTTTCAAAAGATCATATCACTGCAAAGTGGCACCATCCCCGGCAACGGCGCCATTTGATTCATGCCTAATTGGTGTTTCAACTGATTCGTGTCCAGCTGGTGCTCCTTGATTGAGGGATTAATCAACAAAATTTATAACCTATTACACCATATACTAGGGTAGCAAAGACAAAGCTACTATAGCATAGTGGCTCTAGGATCGTTCACTGGGATGGGTTTTCACTTCACAAATGATATTAATTCAAAGCTGAATTGGTGCCTTTTCATTTCAAGGTTAGCTTTAAAAGAAAACATAATCTTTGGTGGAAAAAGTTGGTTTTAAGCTAACCAAAAATAGTAACTAATTTTACTTACAAAGAAAAGTGTTTCTTGGAGTTTCAGATCACTAGGCTCAGATTCCTCATACAAAAAGGAGAGTTCCGGTCACTTGTTTCTTTTCCTCGCATTAGAGAATTAACATATAGTTCCTTCTCCAACCGGTGTTGTACAGATGCTTCCCATTAATGGGTTCAAACACTAAATCCCTCTCACTGATGCACCTTGCAATGGCTCATACCTCTCATCTAGCATTTGCCATTCAAGGTGATCTTTAACCTTGGATTACCCGTCAAAAGCTCGCAAGAGATAACTAATGGATGTCTCCTTGGAGTCCAAAAGCTTACCAAGTGTTGGCTATTCTAGAAAATCCTACCTTCAAGTCACCTCCCAGAGGCTCGCAAGAGGTAAACTAGTGAATCTCCATGGACGGAGATCACTTGCCTTACCAAGTGTTGGCCCAGGTGATTTAAAGACGTTTTAAGTTAACTAAAAAGATAAAAACCATTAACGGGTCACACTTTCTCTTCATTAAAAACTAAAACAACAAAACTTCCAATTTATGCATGAGGAAACTTACCCGGCTTTCCTTAGCTCCAAGAGACAAAGGGCCTAGCCTCTCATCCTTTGAGGAAAAATTCTCAGAGTTTGATTGGCTAGAAAGAAAATGAAAATGTAAGAGAAGGAAAAACAGAGCAAGGCTCTGTATATTCTATATATTTATATATCTATATCATGGATTATTTTTTACAATGGATGCAAGGGAGTTTATATAGGAAGGTAATTTACCCTTCCTTGGATACTTCCTAGCTAAGGAATTACATGAGTGGCTGAATATAAGGAGAAAATGGAAATTTAGACACAAAAATATCAGAAGAAAAGATCTAAAAGAGTCGGTGCACAACTATCGGGAAGCTTCAGGACCGTTGCACTGGTGAAAAAGAGGTCTGCGAAATTTCGCAGACAAACACAAAGGGCTACGAAATTACTTCGCAGCAAAAGGCTGGTTTCGCACCGCTGCGAAGTTGGCTTTCATCTTGTGGTGTTTGGCTTCCATCGCGGCGTGAAACTTCAGGGGAAATCCATAGCACTATGCAAAAAGGCTGCGAAATCATTCCGCAACAAAAGGGTGATTTCGCAACACTTTGCTGAATCCTTCCTTCAGCTTGGAGTAGTTGTCTTCCAAAGGCTGTAACTTCCTCATTTCAGCTCCAAATCGTGCACCGTTTGAAGCATTGGATTCTTGACTTCCTCAGCTTTGAAATGGTATATAGAATGTAGAAAATAGACTTCGGGAAGTACTCCAAAAGTGCGAAGGATGACTGCAGCTGCTGTCCTCTGTTTTCTTCTTTGCTTTTCTCCTCTTTGCTTCTCTCCTTGCATTCCGGATTTGCTTATGGCAAAGGACTTCAAAGCTTTGGTTCTTCATGTTTCTGAGCTTTCCATTGCTTTGCCAAGGATTCCAAATAACTCTCCTCAATCTTGGATTGCTTTGGTGATCAAATTACTAACAAAAACACCAAAACTTACACAATTTGATTAGAATTGATTGTAAGGGTCCTTAACATGTTAATTGAGTTAAAAGGTAATAACTACTACTCAAAAGTGTTTAAAAGAGTTAATTACAAGCTACAAAATAACACTTTTTGAGTAGTAATCAGACATCCTTACTACTGCCTCCATCTCCTCTTCTTTCACAATTAGATATCAAGTTCTGGTATGAGTTGACATCCTTGGAACTGCATTCATCTCCTTTTCTTTCGAATTTGCAGATCTGTGAATGCCCGCCCTTAGTTAACATCCTTAATCCTACCTCCATCTCCTCTTCTTTCAATTTTAAAGATCTGACCTTGTGGTGACTTGGAATCCTTGAAACTGCATTCATCTCCTCTTCTTTCTACTTTATATTTCTAGAATGCCCTAAGCTCGCATCCTTACTATTGCTTCCATGTCCTCTTCTTTCACAATTTGATATCGGGTATTGTGGCAACTTGACATCTTTGGAACTACATTCATCTCTTCTTCTTTCTAGTTTAAAGATTTGGGGATGTCCAAAGCTGACATCCTTACCACTACCTCCATCTCCTATTCTTTCACATTTAGATATCTAGTGTTGCGGCAACTTGGCGTCCTTAGAACTGCATTCATTTCCTCTTCTTTCTTTTTTGTGCATTGGGGAATGTCGCAAGCTGAAATCTTTACTACTGCCTTCATTTCCTTTTCTTTCAGAATTAAGGGTCAAGTATTGTGGTGACTTGGCATCCTTGAAACTGTATTTATCTCCTCTTCTCTCTAGTTTATACATATGGGAATGCCCAAAGCTGACATCCATGCCAGTGTCTTCGTTACCTTGTCTTAAGACACTACAACTGCATAAAGTGAGAGAAGAGGTTATACAACAGTTAAGGCTTGTCACTACTTCTTCATTGGAGTCTCTATATATTGACATCATAGAAGATATGGGATCTCTCCCACATGAGCTGCTTCAACATGTTTCAACTCTAAAATGTCTCTCAATTCATGAATGTTCTGGTTTGGCAGTGTTACCACACGAGATGGGTAACCTCACCTCAGTTACATGCCAATTTCTCATGTTGTGTACTAAAATAATAATTTTACTTAGAGTTCTAGATTCTAATAGTTTTATGAAATACTAAGGTTTGATTTAAATATTATTTGTCTCAGATATTAGCTTCCTAAAGAATCTTATGATTGACAAAGGAGACCAGTCTTGAATTGGCCTAAAATTTCACATATCCCAGAAATTCATATCTATTAAATGACTCACGCAGAAAGGAATTTTGCTCTCTTTTCAATTCAGATGTGCTTTCAGACATATATTTAGGTAATCCTTCTCCCACCATCGATGCCTACATTATCATTAATTTTATCATTGATAGAGTTAGCAACTTAGCATAGAGAAAATACAATGTTCCATTGGTATTATTATTTGGTTGTCATGTATTATAATTTAGTTAAACTTTTGTGGCCTGAAAGCATGCTTGTAATTAGAAAAGTTTGAAAATTGTATCTTTAAAGATATCAATACCTAATTCTGTTTAGCTAAAATGGTCTTGCTACTTTGTGTTGGGAAATTTCTCAGGTTAACTATTTTATTTCAGGTGTAATTGTTGTAAATTCAATGTAAAAAGGGATAATGGTGGGTCCTTGACATTTCTATTAGTGGTTGCAATATTTGATCACCTTTGAGAGCTTGAATAAATGTTGCAGAGAGCTTCTTTTGTCAGATAATGATTTTGTGCCTCCACCATTGTGGCTTGAAAATATTTTGCAACTTTATGAATGTGGTAGACAACCTAACATCTCTTAATGAGCTTCAAAATGTTGTTGACCCTGAATTGAAATCACCACCACAAAGGATGCACCCCTCGGCACTTCAATGTTCCCAAAATTGATATTGACTAACAATGGTGCCTAATTCATAGAGGATTTCTGTTCATTGATTCAAGCATGCCATCTACAACATTTAGGTTTGCAATCCAATCTGTTGTCCTCTTTTTAACAGATTCAATTTTTAATAAAGTTACTGCCAATATGTTTGATAAAATGCTTAGATCAATAAGTTAGAAAATTTTGCATCTTCAAATCCATGTAAAATTAGACAAGCCATTAACTGGCAATTGAGGACCAAACTAATCATAATACTTTAAGTTTCACATTCTAAGAGTTTGGGAAAATGATAGGGTTGATTTAATTACTATTTTCTTGCAGATTTTACCTTGTTTAAGAAGCTTCTGATTATTCATGGGCACAAAGATTTCTCGTATCCCAATGCAGAAAAAGATGATGGTGATGGGCTGAATATTGCCCATGGCTTGGGAACAAGCTTTTGAGGGCTGGTGAAAAGGAAAAGACTCCATTCACTTGCATCATTTTCTCTCCTCTGATCTCAATTGACAACATTTACCAGGATGGATAGGAAGCCTTACAATACTTGTGGAGCTCTGAATTCATCCTTGCCCTTAATTGACATTACTACTAAAAGAGATTCATTCCCTCAATACCTTATAGAGGCTTGTCATTTGGGACTATTCTGGTTAGGCAACCTCATATCATTTAAATACTTTGAGATCAATCACTGCCAGAAATTCATATCTACTAGATGACCAGAGCAGAAAGGACCTTTCCTCTCTTTTCAATTCAGGTGTGCTATTAGACATACATTTCAGTAAATCCTCCTCCCATCTTTGATGATTGTGTGGACCCGCGGTCTACAGGTTGCACCATTATTGTTTGTACTATTGATCTATAAGAATGTCATACTCATCTATAATTTTGTTTATTAATGGATCATGTAGAGTAAAACATTTTTACACTACTTGTCTTGTCTCTGCTCTCTGTGTATGTATTAGCATAAACAAAATAGTAGTCTATTGCTATGCTTTGTACTATTTTCTATAAGAATGTCATACTCATCTATAATTTTGTTTATTAATGGATCATGTAGAGTAAAACATTTTTACACTACTTGTCTTGTCTCTGCTCTCTGTGTATGTATTAGCATAAACAAAATAGTAATCTTATCTTTATGTCAATCTTAATGTTGTATCTTTTCATAGTTATAATTAACTCATATAATTTCTTGCTAAAGCGATCTTACTATTTTGTGTTTGCATTCCTCATGTTCGAAAATTTCTTAGGTGTACTATTTTATTGTAGATGTAATTGTTGTTAATTGAATGTGAAAGGGGTAATGGTGGGTCTTGGACATCTCTATGAGGGGATTCAATATTTCATCACCTTTAATACTTTGAATTATGATAAAATGATAAGTTCGAAAAAGTCACTAAGTTTGAAAGGTTTGCATTTTTAAGTCAATGTACAATTTAGAAAAGTCATTAAATGGTCATTGAGGACCAAGTTAATCATATTACTTTTTAAGGTTTGCATTCGAACAGTTTGGGAAAATGTTAAGGTTGATTTGATTACTATTTTCTTGTAGATTTCATATTGTTTAAGAAACTTGTGGTTATTCATTGGCCCAAAGGTTTCTCATACCTTGATGCAAATAAAGATGATGGTGAGGATGGGCTGAATATTGTCCATGCCTTGGAAAAAAGCTATTGAGAGTTGGTGCAAAGGTAAAGACTCCTCTTACTTGCATCAGACTTTCTCTTCGGTGCTTGCAATTGATAATGTTACCAGACTTGATTGGCAGGCTTACAACAAGTATGGAGCTTTGAATTTATTCTTGCCCACAATTACATTACTGCCAGAAGAGATGCATTCCCTTAGCACCTTACAGAGACTCATCATTTGGGACTGTTCTTGTTTGGCAATTTTACCAGACTGGATAGGCAACCTCACATTATTTACATTGATCACTGCTAGAACAATGCTTTCCATCAAAACCCTAGAGACATTTAGAGTTCATATCATTTAAAGAGCCTGGAATTATAACTGTCTTGAATTGACATCACTGCTTGAAATGATGGGTTCCCTTAGAACCTCCAAACACTCAGAATCTACAATTGTCTGCACCTATTGGATACATGCCAGAAGGACATAGTTGAAGATTGGCCCATGATTGCTCATGTCCTAGGAATTGATATTCATTGAAGAATGGACTAATACAAAAAGCCACCTCAGGTTTGAATTCTCAAGATGTCTTCTCATTTTTTATAGCTTCCTATTTTACTATTTTACAATCAGTATGTCGTATTTATAGTTCTGTCTTGATAATTCTTTGATTGCATTAGCATGTAAGAAATAACAATTTGGTTATTTATTTTGCATTTTATGTTTTTGATCAAATACTTATACTGTCTATCAAGTAATTATGCCACTTTAATTTTTGCATTCTGAGAGTTTAGGAAAATGGTGAGGTTAATTTATTTAGTATTTTTTCACAGATTTCAGCCTACTTAAGAAGCTTGCGATTAGTTCTTGGCCCAATGTGAACTCCCTACAGTAGCCTGTTCGAGCTTAAAAGCACTGCAAGAAGGTAACAAGTTTTGAATTAGCTTAAATAATGTCTCATTTCCTTGAAATTCTTATTTTAGGTCATCTTCCTATTATGGATGGTTGTATTATTTTTTAATCTAATTATCAATCTATTAAGATTGTTGTATTCATTTGTTAATTCTCATATTTACTAGGACAGTAACCAAATTGAACAATTACAAACACTAATTGTAAATTTTGTCCACTACTTCTCTTATCTTTTCTGTATGTGTATTTGCATAGACAAAACAGAAGTCAATCACTATGCTTTTAATTATTTTTAAAATATCATTCTAACCAAACACAACTAGGCAAAAGACAACCCTTATTATTCTATTCTATTTGTCATTTTTTTTTAGCTATAGGGCTGTCCCTCTATGCTGAATGTAGCTGAATATTTTGGCTAGAAATAATTAACTAGGTATTGAAAATGAGCGACATCTATTAATAGTCTAATACGGTTAACCGATAGTTGTTGGATAAAGTAATTGTGTAATTTTTGTTGCTCTTCTCCTGTTTCACAAAATCATTAGATTAGTAAATTTGGAAATTCTTATCTTCAAAGTTATAAATTGCTAGTGCTTTGTACTTTGATGACTATATATTAATATATGAGTTTGTTTCTTCATGTCGATATTCTACATGTTTGGAAAATTTATTGGGTTAACTATTATTATAGATGTAATTGTTGCCAAGTCATAGAAAAACTGGATATTAATGTAGTCTCAACTATCTCTAAATTAATTGGAAAATGAGGATTTTCATAGACTAATATCTCTCCTAGTGTTTACCACCTTGCCTCTCTTAGGTAACTAGAAAGTAAGAAGAGTCATAGACTAATATCTCTCCTAGTGTCTACCACACCTCATTTCTCTCAAGTTATTAAAACTTCAGAGGGGAGGTAGCGTAATTTCTTTGTCTCACAACCTTTTAAGCCTTAAGCTATCTTGAAAATTGAGGTTTCAGATTCCTAACTACTCTAACTGAAATGGCAGTGAGAAGGGATCTTCCTATGAGCTCTTTACAAAAACTTATAATCTACCATTGTTATCATTACTTACTATAAACATGCCGAAAGGAAATGGTTAAGACTAGCCTAAGATTTCTAAAATTCCTGCATTTGTGTTACAAATGTCACATAAACATGGAAGGGTTAGCCTATCTATGTGTAAATCATGTCGTTAGGGGAGCGGTTGAAGCAACGAGGCTCATTTTGGATTAGATTTTTATTTGAGAGAATCTAGAACCACACCATAGAGGCCTGCTTGTGTTATAGACTAGCAAAGATTGGGTGATTCATAAACTACTCATGTTGTTTCTAATTTGAGCATGTCTTCAACAATATGCTTCAAGTTTGCAATGCAGTCTTTTTCCTATTGTTTGATGGCTTCAATTTTTTTATTATCATTTTACAATGTTCTAAGTGTGTTATACTTTTTCTATAGATATATATTTATTCTGGGATTAGAATGCTTTGGAGTACACAAACAATAATGGTAATATCTCTCCCAAAGGAGGTGCTTCAACATGTTATAACCCTCCAAATTCTCACAATTGAAAATTGTTTTGCTCTAGCAATACTACTATCACTTCACTCATAGAGCTTCAAGTTCATTCTTACTTTGAATTGATGTCATTGCAGGACGAGATGCATTTCTTTGCACCCTCCAGAAACTCAAAATCTACAATTATTTACGTCTATTGGGAAGATGCCAAAAAGAACTGGTGAAGACTCACCCAAGTATGCTTATGTCTCAGAAATTTATATTTGTCTGAAAATTCTACTAATACATATTCATTTCAAGTCTAAGATCCCAATCTTTCATTCTCTATAGCCTCGTTTTAATTATTTTACAATCAATATGCACTCATTATATTCTATTTTCATAATTATGACATGTGAAAGCATGTGAAGCAAAAGATAGATTTGTTATTTATATCTACACCTTACATATTTGATTAGCTTATACAGTAAGTTTGAAACGTTTGCATCATCAAACCAATTTCTAATGTTATGAACCCAAAAATGATCATGTTACTTTATGTTTTGCATTCCAAGAATTTGTGGAAATGCTAGCTTAGATTACATAATTTATCACAAATTTAATTAGTGTCAAGCTACCGTTAGTGGGATAATGGTGCAAATATCTTAGGAGGATAGTTCTCATTTTTATTACCAAATAGGCTTTAAGGTACTTGAGAAACCCATTACATGTTGTCCTTTCATTCTTTTACTAGTTTGAGTAATATAGCAAACTCATGTAGCTGAGAGAGACCATTAATTGCCTCAAAGATGTTGAGTGTTTAAAATATCAGAGATGTAAGCAAAGAATGAAATATTGATACAACAAAAGTATAAAAAAAATTTACAAAATTTGGATCTTGATTTAAAAAATCATGGAAATTATTAATAATACAAAATAATAATAATAATAATAAATAAATGAAAGTGGTTATAGAAGTATTAATGTCACATAATTTAGAGAGTGATATTTGCAAGTTTGTGATTTATGGGTAGAAAGAATGCACATAGCTACTCCTAATAAAAAATACAAACTAATATAACATTATATAATTTTAACACTTAATGTAGATACTTTAGAAATTGTAAATAAAAAAAATCATTAGCTACTATATAGGATTTAGCATATTATAAGATTTGGTACTCTAATGAATTTGTAAAAGTTTGACAATAAGATTCTTATCAACATGGAGATTATAAGACATATATGGGACATGGCATTAGAGATTTATATAGACAATTTTTCCTATCTTTAATTTTCCATGATTGTGAAGTGCTTAGCTTATTAAATATTTTAGTCCAATTTAAAAGGAATAATGGTGAAGATTAACCAAATTTGAGTCAATGTCCCAAAGATTTATGTTGAAAAACTATGCATGGATATTGTTGCATGTGGATTTCTATCAAGCTCCTCGAACTAACCACTCTTCATTTTGTGTCTCATCCATAATATGTATTTGTTATTTAGTTTAATGCTTTTGGCCTTTCATTTTGCTTTCAATCTTGTCATTATCTTTTCCCAACAAATTTGATAAAAACTATTGCACTATGGTTTTGGTTTTGATTTATTAATTCTCATATGCGGTAGAACAACAAGTTGAGCTCTCATATGTGACGTATTTTTATCTTAAGGATTTGCATTTGTGTAATACAAGAGAATCTTCTCTAAGTTTTAGGGAAGTGCAAACATGCCATGATTTATTTGTGAAAATCTCAATATCTGGGTTGTATATGCTTATGAATATGGAAATTTACATTTGTGTTAGAGAATTGATATGTATTATCCTAAGAAGATAGATTTCTTTGCTGCAAGAAGAAATACTTTTGTTGGATAATGGTGATGATGATGTCATAAATTTTTTGAGAATGTTGCTTGTATGTTTGGAACCATTGCTTGCAATCATCCATCAGCCTAGCGTAACATAATTGTAACAATCGACGTCAAAATAAAACAGGTTTTGGATTGGGCTAAAAAATTCTCATGTCTCAAATTCTTATTTACTAAATGGTTAGCACATAAAGGATTTTTCTACTTTCAATTTAGGTTCTCATTACTAACTCTCTTTATTAGTCAGGTTTACAATTCCAACCTCTTCCTCATTTTGTCTGTGTTTTAATTTATTACTTGACAAATGATTGTTACAATCTGTTTACTTTTTGTCTTTTGATTTTTATAGGTAGTGGAGCAATAAAACTTTAAGGGGCATGACACATATTTCAAATCAATGTTCACAAGTGGGTTTATCTTCAAGTGTCTTGTATATGAGGATTTTATATGTTTATAAACCAGGGCACATATATATATTCTTCTTTGTTCATCTTCTCTTCTAGAACATGAGATGGTAATGATTTTTTCTCTTTCTACAATGGGTACCTCTCTCCAAAAAAAAAAAAAACTCAAGTGAGATTCAGATGATTTGTGTTTTTTTATAGGTTTCAACTCTTAAGAACTACCGTTGAAGCTTAAATTCATCTTTTTCCGAGTACATTTTAAATAATAATTTCTTAAATATTATCTTCCTATTTTTAGGGAAATTAGTTGAGTTGTGCATTTAATCTGAAAGTCGAAAAAAGTGTTCATTTTAAAATGGTTTGACATCTTATTTCACTAATGTATTCCAAATTAGTTATCATAATTTTCTGAAGTTAATGCTTTTGTTTGCTTCATGCTATCTTTATATTGATAGGTAAGGGAGGATTGATGCCTAAAGGACTCATGGTTTCTTTAATTCAGGTTTGCCTTTTGTCAAATACTTTAGGTTTGTAATGCTAGTCATAGTTACCATTTTTGTTGGCTTTATGCTTTATTGTTTTTATAGTCATCATGTTAAGATTGTTGTCTTATTCTAATAGAGACTAGTCATGCCATGTAGGTTAGAGGCATGCATACATGAGTGGATACACTTTGGAGTGAAGATAGTCTCTTCGGGCCTTTTGGTAAAAGAAATCAATGTTAATGCTCCATAGTATCTTACTTGAATTACTTAAATATTGATTATAAAAATACTTGGATTAATCAATTATCTTTTTGCAAATTTATCTGGTATCAATGCCAATATTAAAGGCATAATGCTTAGTCTTAGTTGAGCGTTGTTCAATACTCCAAAGGCAAATGTTGACAAATTATGGATGGGTGACACCTATGGAAAAGGTTAGCTCAATTGCATTAGTGATTTATGCTCTCTTATTTTTTCTATTGTTCACTATAAACTTCATTATTTGTTTAAGTTTACAATTTATACTCTTTTTTCTGCTTTTGATCTTCTTTATTGTGTATCACTTCTCAACTAGTTTGTTAAAAGAAGTGTACTTTATTTGTAGCATTGATTCGTTGATTCTCATGGTCTATTGAATTGGTATAACAGTTTAGTCAATACTATTCTTTCAAGCTTCCCAAGCTTAGCAATCTAAGTGGTCTAGAATGCATAAAAAAAATATTAATAATGAGTATTCTTTTTCTTCTTTATTTCTATTGAAGGTAGTCGATAGTGTGATTTTTCCCATTCTTGAAGATACTCAATAGTTTGACAAGATTCAAGATATGTCATGGGGGAGTACCACTCTCAAAGCAAGTGACAATTACAACAACACTTATTACTAATATCATTTCCCCAAGTTGATATCCATGCCACTGCATCTACATCTAAACAATCTACACAAAAAGGTATCTTTCTATGTGCATTTGACATTAATTTTTGTTCATATTGAAAGCATCAAGGATCCAAAAGATCTACCAGTATAAAAGCATGTTATGCTCTATTAAAATTTCCAACATTATGGCTTAGAGGCTTAACATCTTTCTAGTGTCTTGATATTTATGTTTTTCTGCAAAAGATGAAATGTATATTCATCTTAAGAAAAAGACTAAAGTCCTTCATGAATGAGATTCAATATATTTCCAATTACCACACACTTGAAAATCTAAAAATTTGAGATTACACACCATTTTATGACTCAAATAAAAAGTAGTTATTTGTCTTTGTTCACAATTCCCATTTTTATATTAAAAGAAAAAAAATCATTTTCTAATTTTGTGAAAAATTATGCTTATAACCATCAATAGATACATGTATGTCACATTACTTTAAAATTGCTTCAACATGTCTGGGTAATAGATTAGATTAATAAGTATATCTTTGCAGATGTAGTCACATCCTAGCCAATGCAAAAAAGCTATAGCAATGAAGATTGACAAAGTCTCACTTTTGTCCCAGAGGCTCATATTGACAAGTTGTAAATGGTGGATTCATAGGCATAACTATATCATACTCCCTATCTTTTGATATCTTTATGATTTTTTTTTTGTTCATTGAACATAATATGTATTTATTATCATCTATTAATTCACAACCAATTTGTTAAGAAGTATGAATTTGTTAGAGTTTTGAGACAATGGTTCTTATTTATAGTAGAATATCAACAAATTGCATGAGCACTAGGAATTACTTAACTAGAGTTCATGAGTCAAGTATTTTAGTATTTCTTATACATAAAATTTCTTATGATGCTACTCAAGACTTTCAATATAATTAATTTGACAGTTTTACTATAAATGTTTGAATTAAAATTTCGATTCTAGATTTAACTAAATATTTATAGGCCTATGCTACGATGATATTAATTGAACTTGTAAATCATTAGTTTGAAGGTTTCAACTATTGAGAAATACTATTGTAGAGAAGTCATTTTCACTTTTTTTTTTTTTTTTTTTCATTTTGTGGTGAATTTCAAATGATAAATTCTTTTCTTTTTTTATAGGAAAAATAAACCACTTTAGTGTTTGATATGAAAGTGGGTAGGGTTGATCATTTCCACAATATATGGATGATAACCTTTCTACACTTTTGATCGATGCCTACTATTGGCTTCATTATAGATGTTTCTCTTATGGTTCTTTTTATGCCATTCTTTTAATATAAGAATTTTAAAAAAGACATGGCTCATAGTCTAATAAAATATATTCAAATAAAACATATAGCTACATAGTTTTAGTAGGGGTAAAAAAATTTGCCTTTAAAAATTATATATATAGGTACATAAAAAATTTGTCTGCACCTATAACACATAAAGAGGGAAAACCATCCAGGGAAAATTTCGTAGTAAGATCTATATGCGCGACTACTATGGGTACCACATCTTTAAACAACTTTTTCATATGCTATAGTAGTAGGTATTTTTTATAATGGGACTAAAATGATATTACAACAAGGGTTTTGTCTACTACTATAAGTGCCAAATATAAGCCCTAGCACCTAATGCTTTCTCCAGATTCCTCTATTTTAAACCCAAATAGACACAACCTTTATTTCAAATCTCACTGGACAAACAATAATGCTAATGCCTCATTCTCTAACAATAATGCCCATGTTGCTCCTCTTCTCTAAAACCTTCATTGCATATTTTATCTAAGAACACCATCAATTTACAGTAGAAGATTGCAATACCCATTTTTAACCCAACAATTTCCATCCCAAGGAAATATTTAAGATTCCTCAAGTCTTTAATTTCAAATTCATGGGTAAGAAGACTTTAGAACTTGCCTATTTCTTGATCATGATCTCCAATCAGGATTATGTCATCCACATAAACAATGATAATGACAGTTCTTCCCATAGTAGTGTCTTTTACAAATGGAGTGTGGTTAAACTAACACTAGGAGTAACCAAACCTCTTCACAACCTTGGTGAAACAATAAAACCAAGCTCGAGGAGATTGCTTGAGACCATATAAGGATTTTTTTAGTTTGTATTGCTAATGTTTGTCTCAGTCTCAAGACCTAAAGGAATTTCTATGTATACTTCTTCTTCTAAGTCACCATTGAGGAAAACATTCTTCATGTCCAATTGATGAAGAGGCCAATCCTGGTCAACAACTAACGACAACAGAATAGGAATTGTGTTCAATTAGGCAATTGGAGCAAAGGTTTCTTGGCAGTTAATTTCATAGGGCTGTATAAATCCCTTAGCAACTAGCCGAGCTTTGTACCTGTCAACACTCCCATTTTCTTTGTACTTGACTGTGAAGATCTACTTACTCCTTATTGGATTCTTTCCTTTTGGAATTTCAGTAAGTTCCCATGTCCCGTTCTTTTCAAGAGTTTGGATCTCTTCCTCAATGGTTGTCTTCCATTTAGGTATTTGTAGGGCTTCTTGAATATTGTTGGGAATCCAATATCTGTAAGACTAGTAATAAAAGCCTAATAACTTGGTAACTAAATATTATAGGAGATAAATTTATAAATCGAATGATTTGTACAAGATCTTACTCCTTTCCTTTTGGCAATTGGGAAATTGAGCTCATCATCTTTTGACTCATTAAGATTAGAATCAATGTTACCTGAGTGTGTCTCTTTTGGGATTGAATTCGATTTAGTTTCATGTACTAGTCAGGATGTGTTCATTGCTCTATATCTTCTGGAGACTTTTTCTTTTTCCTTGAGTAGACAATGAACTCATTGTTATTGATAGTCTAAGATTGTTTTGAGCGAAGAGTACTTGGCTTGGTGTCTACAACTTTAGTAGTTTGGAGCAAAAGACTTAAGAGTAGGAGAGATAGGATTAGAGTTGTGAACAACAATAGACTCAAGTGTTTGAGGTTCGATCATGGTTTTTATTTCCAGAATCGATATTCTTAAATTCTATTCCCTTTCTAAATATCGGTTTTGGAGTAACAGGACCGATTTTCAAAGAATGACACATCCATGGAGGTGTAAAACTTTTTTGTGACAAGAGAGTGATACTTGTAGCCCTTTTGGTTTGGAGAGTATTCTAGGAAAATACACTTAGTGGCGTTGTGATCAAGCTTACTTCGACGTTGTTGGGGAATGTGAATAAAGGTTGAGCAACCAAATACCTTTAGTGGAATGGAGGAAATGAGCTAAGTCTAAGGGTATGATTTGAGAAAGACTTAGTACAGAGTTTGGAAACACAAGACACAGGAAGACATTCTATTTATGAGATAGGCTACAATAAATACAACTTATCCCCAAAAATTCTTTGGGACATGGGAGGAGAGCATAAGGCCACTTACAACTTCTAACAAGTGTCTATTCTTTCTCTCGGCTATCCCATTTTGTTGAGTAGTATCAATGCGAGAACTTTGTGAACTATACATTATTTTAATAAGAATTCCCTTAAGATAGAATTGAAATAATCTCTTGCATTGTTAGTTTTCAACACTTGTATTTTGGCATGGAACTGGGTCTGGATCATGTTATAAAAATTTTTGAAATTTGACCCACTTCTAATTTTTCTTTCATCAGGAATATCCAAGAAATTCTAGTATGATCATCTATAAAGGACATAAACCATCTAGTCCCTGTTATGTTCTTTATCTTAGATGGCCCCCAAACATCACTATGTATCATGGAAAAAGAATGAGAAGGTTTGTATGGTTGAATGAAATAAGGCTTACAAACATGCTTGGATAATTGACAAATTTCACAATGAAAACCATTCAAACTTTAGTGAATAATGATGGAAAGAGTTTTTTGAGATATAAGAAACTAGGATGTCCTAGATGATAGTGCCATAACATAACATCATTATTTTTATTACAATTAAAAACAGAAAGTGACAATTTTTCACCAGTTGTCGGTTGAAGTTGTCTTTCAATATAATCAGTCACTTTGAAAATCAGTCCTGAACACACCTTAGCATTGCCAATTGTTTTCCCTAAATTCAAATCCTGAAAGACACAATGGTTTAGGAAAAATTTAGTGACAATTCTTTTCTTAAGTGAGTTTACTAATGGATAAAAGATTGCAATCCAAGTTCGGAACCAAAAGAACGAAGTCAAGAGTTAGGTCTTTAGAGACGACAATAAAACTTGTACCAACCACCTTTGAGAGAGAACCATCAGCTATACAAATCACATAATCCCAAAATAAGGAGTATAATTTTGAAAAATTGTAGCATCTCCAGTCATGTGATCAGAAGCTCCTGAGTTCACAATCTAAGGACTCAAATTTTCCTTTTTTTCTTTTAAGGTAGGAAGAAAATTACCTTTTGAGCTAAGGATTCAAACCTGATGATAGAACTGGAGGTATTTATCCCTTGTTCGCATTGGCTGAACATTTCTTGTACTAGTTCCATTTGTTGTTTACTGAACGACTAGAATTGGGTGGTGTTAGGTTGTCTTCAATGGTGACGTGGTGTCTTCGGCTTTCTTTATCATTTTTAGGATTTGATGGCTTCTAATCCACTAGTTTCCCATGGATTTTCTAGCACGTGTCCTTGGTGTGACCTAGTTTTCGACAGTGATCACACCAAGGTCTCCTTTTTCTTGGTCGAGTACCATTAGAAGGATTGGGGGGACCCTGATCTGCTAAGGTTTAACCCTCTTGACAAGTTGGTTGGTTTGTGACCCCAACATGACTTTCTTTCTACTTTCTTCTCGAAACACTTTTGAGGCAACTTCATGGATGTTGGGTAAAGGTTTCTTGAGTGGAGGTGACTTCTAAGGTTGAAGAGTCCTTCTTGATGGTCATTTTGTATTTGGTCATAAATAGATTGAACGGTTCAAAATTAGCTTTGATACCATGAAGAAGTTTGAGGAAAAAAAAACATTTCTCTTATTTTTCACTCTACTTACAAAGTAATTCTCGCATTGATATTTATACATGAATAAGGTCATATGCCTTCAAAAAAAAAAAAATCTAATCCTTGATTTTTAGGAGAAAGTTTCTCATAAAATCAGGAAATAGGAAACAATTGTATTGGTACAACTGGTGGTATAGTTGGCAGTACGCTGGTGGTACAGTTGTACCTTCTGGATTTCCATAGGTTTGAAGTGTTTAGGATGTAAAAAAGTTTTCAAAGGATGCCAACTGTAATAAATATACATGTTAGAAAAATAGAGAAGATTTGATGTGTTCAAATGGAAAAAAGCCTAACCTATCTAGTAGCTGCTTTATTTTTTCATATGTTTCTAGGTAAGAAAAATTCTACAATTATACTTTACTATTTGCCTTATTCCTTTATTGATTCTTCAGTAGGTTGATTCCACATGCTGAGGCTTCAAGCTTTTTATTTATAAAATTTTAATTTATCTTAAAAAAAGAAAAAATAAAATAAAATAAAATAAAATGCTGAGGCTTCAAGTAGTTTGACCAAATTGTTAAATCTGGACTAGTATATTCCACAAGTGTTTTGCTTGGAGCTGTTTTTCCCCCCTTGCATGCCATGTTTAATTAGGTTTCTTTCAAACTCAATCCAAGTTTCTTATTAAATCGGATAAGGTCATGAACATTTTTAATCCATTTAAGAAGAAATAGAGTAATTTGATTCAAGTGGTCCATAGAAATGGAAAAGAACCCAAAAGGAAACAACGAAAAAAACACTAGAGAAAGTTTCTCAAAATCCAGTTTTGGTATATATGATATCAGCTATCCTGCTTGGTTCAGATTCATTCCTCTACGAGTTTCTTTCTTGTCTTTTATTGGGTACACGAAAAGTGATAGTATTCCAGATATATTACTCATATGATAACTTGATGGAAGGAATATGCCTTGGTTTAAAAGGGAAATAGGAAATCTCGGCATCTTACTTCAACCCTGTATCCATAAAGACTAGTAAAGTGCTTTATTTTGAAATTTCCAGATGCTTAAAATATAAAACAATATTGTAATGCTCACATACCCCCTTGTTGAAAATTCCCACTAGTAATTAATGCATGAATGCAAACTCACAAGATATATGCATGCTTGATGTTTAGGTGTGAATGAGTTTTCAAGAATGCCAAATGATGTGAAGGTGGAGGAGTTAAACACATGGAATGGTGCTTTGGTCGGTGAGCAACCTGAGTTTTTCCACGCCATGTAAGCACACAGAGGTCCGAAATTATTGTTTTTTTTTATTTTTTTTATTCTTTTTAGTTGCAACAAATTCACAGCCAAGACGTACAAATTCAGATGATAGGAACTATCTGATTGATAAGGACCTGAAAAAGGATTATTGCGGTTTGCCATGTGGTTTGATATGCTTGGCTAGGGGTTATTGCAGGTTGTTAAGCTCTTGTTATTTTTCTAGTGTTTCTGAGCAAATGTTTAGATGTCCCATGTCTGTTGCTTGTCTGAATAGTACAACTGATCCTGATGGTCTATGTTTGTTCTTATTCAAATTACTACTGCAAAATTGTTTATCATCTCATCTATTTATCTGAAATCCTCATGCTCAATTTTTTTTTTTTTTTTCATTTCTTCTTTAGCTTTTCAATTTGTGATATATTAAATTTTTGAGCACCATCTAAGTTAACATAGCCTTTCTTTGCATAACAGAGATAAAGTGGACCACATGGAATGACTATGGACTGGCAAGGGGCACCGTCAAGCCCCAGTTCATACACTATGAAGAGAATTTTGCTTTTGGAAATTCCAGTAGATACTTATCCAAATGTAAGAACTACATTAACTTCTAATGTAATTTGCTAATTATGATCAATTGATTGTATCTTGATACTTTATGAATACAATTATTTTTATAAGCAAAAGAATAAAGGATATTGTTATCTGAACTGACTACTTCTCTATGGATGTTAGTTCAATTTTGTTGGGTGGCTTCTGGGCCTTAGAGGCAATTCATTGAAACGGGTTGAAGCTATTATAGGATGTTGTGTGTACATTAGAGGGAAAGGGTCAATAAAGGACCCGAAGAAGGTACTAGACATCCAAGCATAATTTCTGATATTCATTTTGTTTTATTCAACATTGCAACTATGGTCTGTTGTAATGGAAAATGTCTTGGCTTGCCAGGCAAAAACATGCAGGTTTTCATGTCTTGAGAGTGGCCACTTCTGGCAAAAATGCCAGATGTTAGAACCATATTCAACTCATCTATCCCAAGCCCTTCTTTTCAGGATCAAGATAAGGTATTAAAAGATAAAAGTTTCAAATTTGAGATTTGTTTTATTTGTGTGATTAATGTTTTCCATCATTTTCAATCTTAAGGAAGACAAGTTGAGGAAGACCTGTGAGCACCTGAATGATCCACTCCACATCTTGATCGAGGCTGATTTGCCTGCTAACATTGTTGATATGAGGCTGAGACAGGCACAGGAAATTAATGAAGAACTGCTCAAACCTGTGGTATTTACCTCAAAACTCTATATAATCACTTGATTGCTAACTGCATATTTACTTGTTTCTATCATTCTAATGACACAATTATTTTTTTGAAAAACTGAGGCGTATTTTTTTTGGTAAATCATAAGGATGCTATATCCATAAGGTAAAACACTACAAATCAACTGGAACATGGTTAAGATACAGTGGAGTCAGCTCCTCCTCTTGACGATGACTCTTACCTTAGGGGTGTGTTTGGGAGCAACTTTGTAAAAGAATTACCTTATAGTTAAGCTTTTATGTTATACCTTATGTAAAACCTCAGATTGTTTATGAGGTTCATTATTTTCAAGTAATTTTGTTGTTGTACTAATAACTCAAAGGAAGTAGGTTCCATCTGCGTTTTAAGGAGAAAAGAAATGTCACATTTAGAGGCAGAAAGAAGCATTCAGTTCAGTTCTCAACTATGCCAGTGGAAATATCTTTTTGAGGTTGCTCCAAATCACACCATTAGAGGTCTCACCAGAGATATAATATGGTTAAATTCACTGGTTGAACCTAAACATGCATCTTATGAATGGAACTTCAATCCATTTCCCATACTTGTATTTAGATGTGGGCATAATTTCTCTATTTTAGTTTCTTTTTTTTTTTTTTCTTATCCCCTGAACTGAATAATACATCTCTCATATGCAGGGCGAGTCACAAGACTTTATTAAGAGGCAGTAGTTGTGTGCACTATCTTTGCTAAATTCAAATCTCAGAGAAGGGAGTCTCAGACTAAGTGGTAGTGTCTTCCCTTCAATACCAACGGAATGAAACATACAAAAACAGAACGTTAAGAACCCAATGTCAGAACTGGTTTTGACCCTACTCCAGAATTTCGTGGCTTGAGTATACCCACCACCCTATTTACATCTCAATTCACCACAGGGATGAAGAATTGGCTAACAGTTTTGGCTGGGCGAGGTTTCTAGTGGGCTGTCCTTTTTATTATCATCTTGCTTTTTTGGAAAACAGAAAAATTTGAAATAGAAGAAATTGAAAAACAACAAAAAACCAGAACATGTCTTCTATAGTTGGCTTTTGAGTTTAGCTTTAGTGATATCAGTTATTCTGTAAACCTAATACATTCATTGAATTTATTCATGTGTTTGTAACTCTAGATAATGTGGAATATATTTATATATTAATTATCTATTAGGAAAAATGAAAAAAAAAAACATAATGTGGTATATTTATTTATATATCTATGTGTGTATGTACACATGAAAGATGTAGTTATTTATATTATATTTCGTTGTTCCCTCTGATAACCTAGCTCTGGGTTGCGTTGCTTGCAAGATATTGAGAATTTTCATATTTTTCAGGCCCCCCTTGAAGAAGAGCTTCTTGTTTCGTATGCCACATGCTATGAGGTTGTGAAGACATACTCTCGAGTCTTGGTATATCCAGTCTCATTTTATTTTTTTCTGCAAACAAAAGCAATTGTGTGTTCTCTTGAATGGTTGTGGATCTTGTTAGGTTCCCTAGTATGTGAGGGAGTGGGGCCGATATGCTTGGGGACCAAGTGATTTACATTAAAAAAAAAAAAAAGATTGGGAAAAGAAAAAAAAAAAAAAAAAGAGAAGAGAAGAGAGAGAGGAAAAAACGCATCTTCCCAGATTTCACCAACAAGCCGATCTAGCTTCATTTGTGGTTCGATCAAGTTGAAATTTGGAGGAGAGGTTTGAAACTCGAGTAGCTACAATCTGAACGGCGGAGATCATATTTTGAGCTCAGGAACTGGTGTTACTACCCCTGAACAGTAACTACATTTTTGGGTATACTTTCTCCAATTTTCTTTGTTTTTTTCCCAAGAAAGATTGTATAATCCAAGGCTATATGTGCTCTTGATGTATTTGACAACCTCTAAAGATTATTCTAGAAATGACAGGTGTAATCCATTATTGTTGATAGTGGAAGTTTGAACTAGACTAGGTCCCGTGGTTTTTCACTTCGCATTGGGTGGAGGGGGGGTGGGTTTCCACGTAAAAATTCTGGTTTCTGATTTATTTTTTTGTTGCATGAGTTTATTAATTTATTGCTGCTAGTTTCTATTGCCTGTTTAATTTTTCACAAAGAAATGGTAGAAAAATTCTGGTGTTTGTTGGAATATTATGAATTCACCCTAACAAGTGGTATCGGAGCCAAGTTGATTAATAGTGGGATCTCTTGTGTGAATTAAATGGAAGAGGCTGGTAGTGAAATGATTAAACTCACAGCTTTCAATTATTCAATTTGGAATACTAGGATTGAGGATATTCTATATTACAAAGAGTTGTTTGAGCCCATTGAATGTCAGGGTTATAAGCCAGTTACTACAATTGAGGATGAGTGGAAGAAATTAAATAGGAAAACCATTTGATAGATTGGACAGTGGGTTAATCAGAGTGGCTTCCATCATGTAGCCAAGGAAGTTGATGCATATAGCCTTTGGCAGAAATTAGAGAGCCTTTATGAGAGAAAGACTGCACAGAACAAAGCCTTTATGATAAGAAGGCTTGTGAATTTAAAGTAGAAGGATGGTAATAGTGTTGCAGAGCATCTTAGTAATTTTCAAGGATTGTTGAATGAGTTGTCTACCATGAAGCTTGAGCTAGATGATGACGTACAGGCTTTATTTTTGTTGAGTTCCTTACCAGACAGTTGGGAAACTTTGGTGGTATCCTTGAGTAATTCAACCACAAATGGTGTGATAATTGTCAACATGGTAAAAGACAGCATGTTTAATGAAAAGGCAAGAAGAAAAAAGTTAGGTATTCCCTCTAATACAGAAGCACTTGTTATAGAGAGGCGAGGGAGAAGTAAAAGCAGAAAGCCTTCCAATGATTATAACCGTGACAAGTTAAGAGGAAAGTCAAAGTCCTTAAAAGAGATAAAGTGTTTTTATTGTGACAAGCCAGGGCACATTAAGAGAAGTGCAAAAAAATTAGAAGAGAACAGTTTAAAGGAAAATGTGAAGAACAGAAAGAAGACAAAGACATTGTAGCAGTTGCATCTGATGGTGATACATCCATTGTTTGTGATGATGTGTGTGTAAACCTTGCATGCCAGGATTCCACTTGGGTGGTTGATACAACAATGTCATTTCATATCACTGCACATAGAGGTTTCTTCTCTTCCTACACCAGTGGTAGTTTTGGTTGGGTTAGGATGGGAAATGAAGCAAAATGTGAAATTGTTGGCATGGGAAATGTAGAGCTAGAAACTAGCATTGGGTGCAAATTGGTTTTTAAAGATGTTAGACATGTTCCTGAAATGTGCTTTAGTTTGATCTCTATTGGGAAGCTTGATGATGAGGGCTACCATAGTCTTTGGATAAGGTAAGTGGAAGCTTACTAAGGGTTCTCTTGTTTTAGCTAAGAAGAAGAAAAATAATACTCTCTACAAGACAAAAGCAAGACTAGTCAAGGGAGAGGTGAACATTGTTGAGAATGAAGCCTCTACTGAGCTATGGCATAAGCAGCTTAGTCACATAAGTGAAAAGGGACTTCAGGTTCTTACTAGAAAGAAGTTTCTAAAGGTACGTCACTATTACCTTGTACACATTGTTTATCTGGAAAGCAAAGTAGAGTTGCATTTCGTAAATTTCCTTCACGTAGAAAACCAGATATTCTTGATTTAGTTCACACTGATGTTTATACTATGCAAAGTAATACTCTTGGTGGCGCACTTTATTATGCGACTTTTATTGATGATCATTCAAGAAAGGTGTGGGCATATGCTTTGAAATCCAAATACCAGGTACTTGATGTATTCAAAGATTTTCATGTGAAGATTGAGAGGCAAATTGGCAAGTAGTTAAAATCTGTCAGAGCAAACAATGGTGGTGAATATAGGGAGGCATTTGAGCAATACTGCAGAAGTCATGGCATCAGGCTTGAGAAGATAGTTCCTAAGACCCCGCAAAAAAATGATGTAGCTGAGAGAATGAATAGAACCATCTGTGATATAATCAGGTGTATGCTCTCTCATGCAAAATTGCCTAAGTCTTTTAGGGGTGAGGCCATGAGGACAACCATTGATTTGATTAATATCTCTCCATCATATCCTTTAGAGGGTGATCTTCCAAAAGGGGTTTTGACAAGAAAATTTGTTTCTTTTGAGCACTTGAGAGTGTTTGGTTGCAAGGCATTTGTTCATGTTCCTAGAGACGAGTAGTACAAGCTTGACAGCAAGACTAAACAGTGTATCTTCTTGGGTTATTCAAATGAAGAGTTTGGGTACAAGTTATGGGATCTAGTTACCAAAAAAATTATAAAAAGCAGAGATGTTGTCTTCTTTAAAGATCAAACCATTGAAGACTTAGATTAGGTTAAGAAGCCAAAGCCTTTTAGTGAATAACAGGTTGATTTGGGTCTAGTCTTTCCTAACTTTGTGGAACATAATGAACACAACGAAGTTGTGCAAGAATAACATGTTGATACAGTTGACAGAAATGATGAGTCTGCAGTTGATGATATAGAAGAAAATCCTACAATTGAGAATGATGGCTTAGAACAGCAGCAAGAACAAGCTACTCCAGAGTTGCCTACTGAAACACAGTTAAGAAGATCTACTAGAGAGAATCAACCTTCCAGAAGGTATGCTAGTGATGAGTATTTGTTGCTTTCTGATAGGAGAGAGCTAGAAAATTATCAAGAGGTTCTGCTGCATGATGAGAAAAAAAAATGGTTGAGAGCTATGCATGAAGAGATGAAATCCTTACATAAGAACAACATTTATGAATTGATGGAGTTGCCTAAGGGTAATAGAGCATTGAAGAATAAATGGGTACTGAAAAGGAAGCCTGAACCAAACAGATCACGGCCAAGGTACAAGGCAAGATTGGTTGTAAAGGGTTTTAGTAAAAAAAAAGGCATTGACTTTGAAGAGATTTTCTCGCCTATGGTTAAGATGTTTTCGATTCGAGTTGTGTTAGGCTTGGCTGCCAGAATGAATCTAGATATTGAACAACTTGATATGAGGATTACTTTCCTCCACGGTGATTTAGAGGAGGAAATATATATAGAGCAACTAGAAGGGTTTACAATCAAAGGCAAGGAACACTTAGTGTGTCGACTGAAGAAGAGCTTGTATGGTCTCATGCAGGCACCGAGATAGTGGTACAAGAAGTTTGATTCATTCATGGTTAAGCATGGGTATGATAAAATTTCTTCTGACCATTGTGTGTTTGTGAAGAAATTCTCTGATGAAGAATTTATTATTCTCTTGCTATATGTGGATGACATACTGATTGTTGGTCGTGATACTGGTAAAATTGATAAATTGAAAAAGGAGTTGAGCAAGTCCTTTGAAATGAAGGACTTGGGATCTGCAAGTCAGATTCTTGGTATAAAGATTTCTCGAGATAGAACGAATGGAAAATTGTGGCTATCTCAAGAAAGTTATATCCAAAGGTTTTAGACAATTCAACATGGGCAAAGCGAAACCAGTGAGTTCTCCACTTGGAAGTCATCTAAAGCTAAGTTCCAAACAAAGTCCTTCAAGTGAGAAAGAAAAAGAAGAAATGCGAAAGGTGCCTTATGCATCAGCCGTGGGGGTAGCTTGATGTATTCCATGGTGTGCATAAGGCCTGATATTGCTCATGTTGTTGGAGTTGTCAGTAGGTTCCTTTCTAATCCTAGCAAAGAACACTGGGCTGAAGTGAAACGGATTCTTAGGTATCTAAGGGGTACTTCTAAGACATGTTTATGTTTTGGGACTAACAACCCTATGCTTATAGGATGCACAAATGCAGATATGGTTGGGGATGTTGATTCTAGAAAGTCTACTTCTGGTTATTTGATCACTTTTTTAGGGAGAACAATGTCATGGCAATCAAAGTTGCAGAAATGTGTTGCTTTGTTGACCATAGAGGCTGAGTATATTGCTATCATTGAAGCTAGCAAGGAGTTACTGTGGATGAAGAAGTTCCTACAAGAACTAGGTCTACAACAAGAAAGGTATTTACTCTACTGTGATAGTCAGGGTGATTTTCATCTTAATAAGAATCCAACTTTTCACTCTAGATCCAAGCATATTGATGTGAGATATCATTGGATTCGTGATGCACTAGATATGACATTGTTTTGCCTTGAGAAAATCCATACTGATGAGAATGGATTAGATATGATGACAAAACCAATACCTACAGAGAAGCTACAATTATGTAGAAAGCAAGCGGGCTTGGTAGAGTCCCTCACATAGTCAAGAGGGGGAGATTTGTTGGGCTCCCTAGTATGTGAGGGAGTGGGCTCCATATTCTTGGGGACCAAGTCAGTTACATTAAAAAAAAAAAAATCGGGAAAAGAAAAAAAAACCGAGAGAGGAAAAAATGCATCTGCCTAGATTCATCAACAAACCGATCTCGCTTCATCTGTGGTTTGATCGAGTTAAAATTTGGAGGATAATTTTGAAATTTGAGTAGCTACAATCTGAATAGTGAAGATCAGATTTTGAGCTTGGGAACTGGTGTTACTGTATGTGAATAGTAACAACGTTTTTGGGTACACTTTCTCCAATTTTCTTCGTTTTTTTTTTCCTAAGAGAGATTGTATAATCTAAGGCTATATGTGTTCTTGATGTATTTGGCGACCTCTAAAGATTATTTTAGAAAAGACATGTGTAACGCATTATTGTTGATACCGGAAGTTTGAACTGGACTAGGTCTAATGGTTTTTCCTTTCACATTTGGGCGTTTTCCAAGTAAAAATTCTGGTGTCTGATTTATTTTTCTGTTGCATGAGTTTATTTATTTATTGCTGCTAGTTGCTATTGCCTATTTAATTTTGCACAAAGAAATAGTAGAAAAATTCTGGTGTTTGTTGGAATATTGTGAATTCACCCTAACAAATCTCACTAGCTAGTTTTTACTATGAGATAGTTGTGCATGTGATCAAACCGTTTCACCAATTAAGCTATAAGAACCTTATGGAAGGAAATGAATTTTACATACTACTATATAGTTGAAGCATCATTTAAGATGCATATTGGATTTTTTCTCATTGTATTGTGCTAAACCAAAAGTAATTTTGATTTATGAATGAATGATGTTTTTCACATTGTATTGTTCTTTATATTTTAATGATTTCGTCTAATATTAACTTTATAGCCATTAGTTGTTTGAAATTTACAATATAAAATTATTTTTAGCAAAACAAATTAGTCTTGGGAGAAAATGAAGTGCTGCAAAATATAGCTTATACGTGGGCTAAAAAAATCTAGTACCACTTTAGGTAGCCGCTAAGAGAAGGCCGCAGATATAAGTAGAGTCTTTAAGTTGTGAGAGTTCACTCATCCCAACCATAATGTGGTGAACCTATAGTTGCGAGATTGCTTTTGGTTGTGACTATAGGTTTTATTTGCACCACCTATAGCCACGCTTGGTTGTAGTCCTTTTTTATTAGCAACTATAACTTATATTCACACATTTTTAACCTTTAGCCATGGATGGTTGACCTCGACTATAGACATATTTTCTAGTAGTGATTTATTCAAAATTTTGTTCGCATAAATGAAGTTCATTTATATCCCAAAGTTAAGGAGAGAAGAGCGATATGCTAATATTTATGTCGAAGATCACTGAAGAGTATGGTTCTATCAATTTATTTTATATTTCCTAGAGATTATTCTGTCATTTTTTATTTTTAAAGGCCTAAGAGATACTATTGGTTTTCCCTTGCTGAAATGGGTGTTGCTTATATGTGAGCAATTTCTCATAATGAAGAGTGTTAATCTCGTACACTTGGGAACCAATAGACAACCTCATATTTCAAAACCTTAAAATGCCTTACTAAATCATGGAAAGTAAAAAAAGAATGTATGGATTAAGAGAATGGTTTATTGAGAAATGAATGGTGGGTTCAAAATTCTCCATTATCTCTATCATTGGTGATTGTTGAAGCTTTAGTTCAAACCCAAACATGAGACGGTAGCACTTGTGGCTTTTAAATCTTCCTTGAGTGCATTTGTTTTCTAAACAGTAATAGATAAACTTTGGTCTTTGTGGTTACAATTTTAGTTTACCAATTTTTGTTCCCAAACTTATTGTGGATCAATATATCTTGGAGTAGTACTTCAATGCCTGTTTTATTTTTTTATTTTTTTTGGGTCTTTTTTGATTTGTATGTATGTATTCTTTTACTGAGTTCAATTTTCCTTATGATCTTTTCTAGATTCTAATATTGAGCCCAATATACTAAGTGTTTTACATTTGAATTTGAAATTTATTTTATTTTAGTTCATTTTCTTTTGTTGTTTTTGTATGTTGTAATCACCTACTATTTTTCCATTTATCGGCATATTGTGGGTTTGTTACTCTAAAAGCCTAAAATGAAAAGAATGCTCGAGCCCTGAATGTTGACTATGTGATTCCCCAAGTACAGCAAGTCTTTTCAAGCAAAGAGAATCCGGTGGGATGAGTATCATTTTCTCATGTATAATGTTTCATAGTGGCAAAGGACATTGAGAGATATGAGATGAATTAGTTCCAAAAGTGGTGTTGATTTTCTCTTTAAATTGTGGTTGAAAAAGGGTTGTTTAATAAGAAGATATTAAGAGAATTCTAAGAAATCTTCAGTTAAAAAAAGAAAAAAGAAAAAAAAAAGAATAAAAAAGAATAAAAAAAAGTGAAAACAATGATTTCTAGCTATGTAAAAACCAAATAAATTTAAATACCAAGGAAATGAGGTCTAATGAGGTTCATTCTTTCACCACCAATGCACAACTCAAAGTCCACAAATTTAAAGGAAAAAACTATTTTAGAGTATTTTAAGTAATCTTGTCTTAGTAGCTCTGCTTTTTGCGACCTTTACATTTTTTCCATTTTAACAACCTTTTTTTTCCTCCCAATGCCAATGTGAGAATTAAAGTTATATTGGGTTCCTAGAAAGTATTAAGGAAAGGAAAAAATGTTTAGAAAAATAATTTTCTAATGTTCGATTTTGTCATGAAAAATACTAAAAAAAGTTAAATATAATTAAAATTAGTCAAATATATATCCATTTGTAAATTATTTAATATTTATATAAAAAAGTTAAAATAAATGAAATGAGTTTGAAGTAGCAAATGAACATAATTTATTGATTTTAAATCTAGTCTTTCTTACTTTCCTTCTAATTTTCCTTCATATTTTTTTTTTTTCACATTTTCCCTTAAATTCTATTAAATAAACTAGCCTAAAGTTCAATGAAAGTTCAAAAAGGGTTATGACCTTCAATACTTAAAATACCTTAAAAGTAACTTATAAATTTCCATTCCAAAGAGCAAAATAGGTTTTCCTTCTAATGGGGGCCTCTGATTACAAGGTGAATACAATATTAATTCATCCCATGATGTTCATTAATTGTTCATGAAGAAATCTCATGGACTACTACTCTCCCTAACTTTGAAGAACTACTAGTTGTGGGATTGAGTCCTTAAAAGCAAGATATGATGTAAAAAAAGTTAGATTTCACTATCCCAAATTATCCCTTTTATGCATTAACATTGATTTAAGCATTCAACTCATATTTGTTACATTGTACATGACTTAGGTGAATTAAGGGTTGCATAGAGGATACAAGTCATGAGTTCCTTGTAAGTAGATAAGTTGTCCACAATTGGTTCATGGATCTGGGCAATCCAGTGGAGACTGTAGTGCACTATTTCTTAATTAGAGGGATTACTTGTCTCGGTTGTTAAAATGAGTTTCTCATGGTTAGTGCACTGATGTATGTGATGCACACTAGGCAAGACCTAAGGTGAGTCATGACATAAAATTGTCAGTTGTTATGATTCACCAAGCTATTATATTACATAAACTCTTGACCTTGAGAGGATATTGAGTTTGTACTAAAATTCATATGGAGGTTTTGACTATGGGTAAGGCCTTAAAGTGGTCATATATCCATATAGACTAGGTCATTGTTGTTGAAGGCTGGTGGCAACAGGTATTCCAATAGAGGCATCATGATATCTCATGGGTTTGAGACAACATGTCCCCTTAGGTGATCCAAATGACATATGATCATGAAATTTGTGGCCCTAGTAATTCTGTTAGTGAAATTTGACATATACTTCTTAGAACTAGAGTATGTTAATTGATCACATAATAAGTGAGATTTGTAACTCAATGATTGGAGAGGTGATCTTAATAGGTGATAGCACTACCTTGTTAAATTATAGACACCGAATCATGAGGAATTGGCATGAAGTGGATGGTAGGTCATGGATCTGAGTTTTGTCTCATGGTTATTTACATGTAGTATTAGAATGCAGTTAATTATTTGTAGTGGGATGTTGAATCAACTTTATAATTAGATTATGGAAAAGCTAGTGCTCCTATGGGTCCTAATGGTCCCTACTTTGAGCTTATAAACCATGATGATATGGTTTATGAGGGTTAGATTGACTCTAGGTTCACTCTTGTGCATAAGGGTGTTTTGGTAATTATGTAAGGTTGCACAGGGAGTAGTAAACAAGGTTTATGGATTGAGCTAATTGATTAATTAGATAATCTTATGTGATTACTTAATCAATTAAGAGTCGTTTTAAGCTAAATTAAATGACCCAAGCCCATATAGGCTCAAGTCACTCAAGCCCAATAGGGGAACCATATAAATACCCCCTAAGGGTTTGGGTTTCTAAGGACTTTTGGTGTGAATATCATCTTCCACCTTTAGAGAGAGAGAGTCAAAGCTTCCTCCCTTCCAAAGCCTATCATTTGGAGTGCTAAGGTTGTGGTCAGAGTCATTGGGTGGAAAACTTTGGATGTAAGACCTTTGTAAACTACTAGTTTCTTTTTCACTACACAAATTTGATTTAGGAACATCCAGATCCGAACATGAGTTTCTCAATCTCTAGAGTTGAATTCTAATATGGTTTTTGATATTGTATTTTTTTGTTGTGTTAGATCTTGATAACCCTAAGGATAGCTACATGAACCTTATGAGATCTAGGGCCTAAGAACATAGTAATCCAAAGTTCCCAACACTAGTAACACACATTAAAGAACACATAGAATAAGGTCAAAACTTGCAATTGAAATAAACATTAAATTAAAGTTCAAAGTGCTCAAAAGTTTTATAAAGCTAAATGGAATTATACTAAAATCTTCCTCATTCCCAACTATTATAAGGGATTTTGCAGGTCACAAAATATTTTCCTAAAGGTTTGGTAATGTGAGACCAAGACACTCCCAAAAGCCTAAGCTAAGGTCCAACCAACGTTGGTAATTAACTGATTTGGAACATTAGACTTTCGTTCATCTTAGGTGTTGGTGCCCACTTTAACGAGTACAGGATAAGCTAATCCAAAAATGGCTTTAACACTAAATGATGCGAGATTATATACACTCCCAAAGTCCAAGCTAATAGAGGGTAGTGGTTTTTAAGAACCTTAGATTACTCCATTCTCATGCCTTGGATCTTGTGGGGTGCATGCATCTATCTCTAGATCTAATACAACGAAAAATTATGGCTTTAAAACCATTTTAGAATAAAGATTTAGAGATTTCAAAATCATACCTATGATTTAGATGTTCCCAAATCAAAATCCATCTGTTAAAGAACATGCTTGAATTTGGAGGTCTCGTACACCTAAGATCTTTCGCCTAATGACTCGAATTACGATCTTGACACTATAAAGTGTGGGCAATGCAAGGAAGGAAACTTTTGCTCTCTCTCTCTTTGGAGATGAAATAAGACTAATTGAAAAGTTGTTAGGAAACCCTAAACCATAAAAAGGTATTTATAAGATTGCCCACTAAGCTTAAGTGACTTGAGTCTATCAAGGCTTGGGTCACTTAATCTAGCCCAAAACATATCTTAATAAATTAATTAACCACATATGGTCATCTAATTAATCAATTAGCTTAATCTAGAGATGTTGTTCCTTGTGTAAGCTTGCATATTTACCGAAATGACCCTATGCACAAAAATGAACCTAGAGCTAATCCAATCCTCATAAACCATGTCATTATGGTATATGAACTCAGAGTAGGAACCATTGAGACCCCTAGGAGCAATGGCTCCCTCAAAATCCAATTCTGAAGTTGATTCAACATTCCACTAAAGAGAATCAATTGCACTTCAATACCCTATGTAAATAACAACAAGACAAAGCTCGAGTCCTTGACTAACTATTCACTGCATGCAAACTCTCCATGAATCGATGTCCTTAATCTAACAAGGTAGTGCTATAACCTATCAAGATTACCTCTCAAATCCTTAAGTTATAGATCATATTTATTATGTGATCAACTAACATACTCTAATTCCAAGAAGCATATGTCAAATTCTATAAAAAGAATTATTGTGGCCACAGATTTCATGATCACATGTCCTTTGGATCATCTAAGGGAATACATGTCTCAATCCCATGAGATATCATGGTGTCTTTATTGAGTATACCTATTACCATCAGTATCCATTAATAGTAATCCAATCCAAAGGGATATATGACCAGTTTAGGGTTTCACCCATAGGTCAAAGCCTCTTGTTGATTTTGGCAAAGACTCAATATCCTCTCAAGGTTGAGCGTCCATGCATTATAGTAGCTTAGTGAGTTATGACAATTGATAGCCTTGCATCATGATTCACTATAGGTCCCATACAGTGTGCATCATATACATTAGTGCACTTAACATAGGAAACCCATCCCGATAGCCAAGACAAGTCATCCCTCCAATTAGAAGGTAGTGCACTTTAGTCTCTACTGGATTGCCTAAATCCATAAATTGATTGTGGACAACTTATCTACTTACAAGGAACCTGTGATTTGTATTTTTTGTGCAACTCGTAATGCACTCAACTCATGTACAATGTAAGAGACATAGATTAAATGTTTAAATTAATGTTAATACACCAAAAATATAACAAGAGGATAGTTAAGTCTATCTTTGTTACCTCATGTCTTGCTTTTAGGGCCTCAATCCCAACAAACTTCCACTAACCCCAAAAGCAAACTGGGCATTGTTGAAAGATTTTGTTCCATAGTCATATCACCTCCATATACTATCTCAAAATAAGGTAACACTTCCTCTTTATGTGTTTACTCTTACAGTGTACTTTTATTGTTTAGATCATGTCACTATCCCATTATTATCACATAATAGGATCTTAGACGATATATCCAAGGGAACTATCCATAAGCTAAAAGATTTCCTTTGTTACTATGAAAGTAACAAAAACCACTCAAAGCGTACACATACCCAAAGTTAGACCTACGAGAGTCCTCATCAAATTGAAAGTCCAATTTCTCGGTACGAAATAAGTACTAACTCATCACAAAGACTTAAAAAATATAACACCTTGTTCTCCAAGGATATTTGAGTATATGTGTGGACCCGCATTTTTCATGTGCGCCCCCACTCGATCGGCGAGACTTGTTTTTAATTCATGAAAAAATAATTTTGGAAAAGTCAGAGTCGCCACTTATTTTATTTTATTTTAAAAGGGAAAATAAAACAAGAAATAAAACCCTAAAAGAGTGACTCCATAGTTTTTTGGAAAAGCGTGTCTTTGAAAAACCCTAATCTTGGTTCGGGGATCAGGTTACTTATTGGAAAGGTACTTCTAGGAGGTAGCACCCCTCTAAGCCCTACAAAGGTCTCTATTGAGTAAGTTGAGGGAAATGTGACAATTAATTGGTTGATCATGGATACCTAAGTAGGCTAGGTGATTTCAAAAAATGGTGTGCTTAGCAAGAAAAATAATCACAAATCATAAAGAAGATTTAGGGTGCGTACCTAGACTACTTCTTAAGTGCTACCATAGAAACATCAAGGTTAGTTCAAATATAGTACGAAACATACATTTTATCTAAACAAATCTAACATACATCTAAGCATCAAAGGATTTCATCAAACACGAATACAATCTCCAATAGCACACATGTTTATAGAATTCTCAAAAATAGGTGAGAAGGAGCGTACCTGGATAGCAAGTTGAGCGCTAAAATGGGGAAACATGATTAGCTCAATAATAGGTGCAAAACAATCTTATGCATTACAATGAGGATTAATGTCGATCAATCATCAAACAAATACCCCATTTAAATTAATATTAGAGGATGTCTAGAATGTTGGATCCCCCACCGAGATCCAAATTGCTTTTGCACGAATTGATTCTATGAATTCCATTGTTTGGAATCATGAAATTTGTTCATGCTTATTGAAAAACCATAAAAATTCCCAAGAAAATGCATGCCATAAAGAAATTTGGAATAAAAGTTTATTGGAAATGAGGGTTTTTATTACCTAGAAGTCTAAAGATGAATTTTTTAAGCTGGAATTATTCAGTTAAAAAAATGGATTTAAAAAAAAATCAATTCAAAACTGTAAATTCTCAATCAAAGGAACAGAAGGAGAAAGAGGTGTGCATCGAGGCGGCCATGTAAGAGTGCCATCCAGGGACGAGATTGAGACTGTCTTGCTGCTGTTGAATCCCTAAATACATTCTGCTCTCTTTTTCTTCGGTGAGCTGAACCCCAGGCAGACCCTTCATAGAAATCTCCCCTTCACTGTTTTCTTTGGTGGAGAGAGATCCATGAGACTTCTCTAGCAGATTCTGATCCAATTTTTGAGGTTCTACTTGTTCATCATTTGAAAATTCCAATACTGTTACTGCATTCTTATGTGCATTTACGAGCTGCTCAAATGTTGTCCCGGATGTCAAGAGCTCCTCATAGCTTCCTGATTGAGTTATTTGTCCAGTTTCCACACCCAGAATTTTATCGACTTCAGGGAGAAACTCCACTTGATGAGTCACTAGAATGACAGTTTTATGAGCAAGAGCAACCATGACGCATTCATTGAAAGGAATTGCAGTTGTATGTGCATCTACTGCACTAAAGGGATCATCTAGGAAATACACATCTGAATCACTATAGATTGCCCTTGCCAGTTGGATCTTCTGCTCTTGGAGTTGATGAATACTATCACTGGACACTCGGGTACATAATAAACAGCCTCAACCTCTTATTCTGGAACAAGAATATAATCAGGGATGCGGAAATCCTTCAAGTCGAACTCCGAATTAAAATATGCCATTACTGGAAAGCGATTTCTGAGGAGAATACAATGTAGAAGGTAGATCAGATGCTAATTGTGTGGAGCAATAAGTATCATTTCAGAAAACTGGGCAAAATTAGGCCAAGGCAGAAGCTTCAGTAGGGCTTCAGTTTCAAACTTCTCCATAAATAATCAACAAATTCAGGGATTTTCTATACTCTATGAACCAGAACTGACACATGGAAGATGCAAAATTGGATCAATCATTCGTCACTGATTTCTACAGCAGCTGAATTTATTGAACCGACCAGACAGCAATGGTCATCTTCTCTTCGTCTTCAGAATGCATTTCAAATACGGCAGTCCCATTAAATCTTCCTGTTGATCCCCCCGACATCATCATCCCTTGTTGAAGTGATTTATATCAATAGTTTCAGTGGCCATGTCAAGAATGGTGCTCCTTAATGAAGATACAAAATATAAAAGCTCATCCACAACATTAGTTGAGGGAACAATTGCTTCATTCAATGTTACTGCATATTTCTTTATGATAGAGATGCTGAAATTAAGGAGACGTAAATGACAGACCCTATCGCCTTCAAGACCTCAAAAGCCTCTTCTGTATGTACAATTGATCATCACCACGTCCTGAGCTTCCACTCAATGAATATTGAACCATCATTTGCTCTGGTTGAACCATTAATCCTATATGCCCCTGTATGCAGCCTCTGCTTAAAGTTCTGCGCCCCTGTTTTCCGATGAAGTAAACTGTTGTACTGGATAGTTTGGGCTTAACTGGAAGCAACCAAAGATTCCCCACAGCATAGGCAATTTCACCTCACGAGATGGAACAGATGATAGATCCTTCTGAAAACAAATTATTGCACCGAGTTTCATAGTGTCTGGTTATTCACTGACGAAACTCCTCTTGGACATGCTGATTCATGTGACAAGTTGCCTGATATGTAGGCCTGCCTTGTGATTGAGGATGCCATTGACCGTGCTGCATTGGTTCTGATTGTTCTCCAATAGATAGGCAGCTAAAATCATTTTTAGACTCTGTAATCAACTGCTGTGGATGTGACAATTGTTGAATATCTGCAACTACCTTTGGCCAGCTTATAAAGATGTTCTCCGATGCCTTGATCGCTGTCTGCTAAGTTCAATATTCCAATTCCTACAAGCTGAACAAGTGGTACAACTGCATTTTTTGTTGTAATATCCTGCCGAAAACGTTCCTGTGCAAGAAGATGAGATAGTAATTCTGTGCCTAGCTGCTGGATTGCTTGATACATGGACTCTAAAAATGAAATCAGTGGTTCAATGACTTGGCTAGGAGTAAGTTTTAGTGTTGCAAGGCTTTGTGGTTTCTCCAAAATATTTATAAGAGCTTGCAAAGCACTATGCTGTCCCCACATACTGAAATCTGGATGAAGCAAAACCATAAAAAGGGGTTCCACAATACTTGCAGCAGCTGAGCCTTTAGAAATTGCACTGCTATTTGTTGAGGTGCGGAACAGTTCTAAAATTGAAGAGCATAATGAACTGGGTGCAACAGGGAGTAGCTCAAGACAATTATCAATAATGTCAGCTATGACCATATCTAGCTTGGGGGGAGTTCAACATGTCAAAGACTTGAAAAACATGGAGATGATCTTTGCGCGCAATTCAGAATGAGCCGATGTTTTAAAACCTGTCCATGCCATTGCAGTGCAAAGTAGTTCAATGCAAGTTGTTCGAAGTTTATTTAGTGATGTGGCCTCCTTTGGATTCATAAACTTTATAACCCATACAGTTTCATCAGCTTCAGCTATTTGCAATGCTCCTTGCAGGAAATTAACCAATTCTTGAGACAACTTCAAAAGATGGGGTCTCAAAGACGAGAAGAAATTCAAAGCAGTAACAGTACCAACCTGTTGATCAGCAGTTTTTAATCGAGGGGGCCGCATTATAAGAGGTTGAAGCAAAGGTTGATCTAAAGGCTCACGCAACTCAGATATCTCACTACCTGTCCTAAAACATGTGATATCCAATCATTGAGACTCCCTGAACCACTACACACAGGAGAGCCAGCGCGTGCTGAGGGCAGCTTTGCACACTCAATAATAAAATTCCTTGCATTCCTAACTCCAGAATAAGTATGCTGAATGACAGGAGGATACATGTAGTGAAATTCACAACTACAATCAGCAAGTTGGGAGTCTTTCCAAACTGAGAATGCCGTCTTCAGCGTTATAGACTGAAGGCCCTTTACAAATGTCTTGGCATCCCACGGAAGATGAATAACATTCATGATCAGGGGATGGGCAAGGGGGCACTTTGTGAAAGGAGACAAGACAGAGGATAAGGTCCTCAGATAGCCTATGAGCTTTCCATAGCCGGGTAAGGGACTGTAAATCCAGGAAAGATCGATTTCTTCCTTTCTATCCTACTTTGAGTTCCCATTATCTGTCTCCTTAGGTGAAGTGGGAGTCTTACTATCCATAAAGAAGCAATCGACTAGTAGCTACTAATGCTGTCAAAACTGACTGAATCAATATATTCCCATCTAAGTAATTCATCAGAAAAGGATCATAGGAGTCTGATTTGTCCAATGGAAATGTCATTAATAAAATCAATAACTTTTCCATCTTGACATTTTTAAAGAGAGCAATCTGCAGCAGGACTACATGTTGTACACATTCAATGCCTTCTGAAACATCTTTGCTATCATTCACAAATTCCGTAAACAGTGGAACCAAGTGGTGCTGAGTAATGCGTTTTGAAGACCATGGTGTTGTGTAAAGGGATAGATATATCATCAGAAGAATGGGCACCATTAAACGATGGCAGTAGCTTGAGCAGAGCTTCAGTCCTTAATTTCTCTGCAAATAATCAGCAGGTTTCAGAATTTTCCAATATCCTATGAGTTGAAGCCATCACATAAAAGACGCGGAGTCGGACAAACTGCTTATTATCGTTGTCCACTGCAATTGAATCTATCGAACCAAACAGACAGCAAAGGTTATCCCTTCTTAGTCTTCAGAATCCATTTTTGTTTGCACCAGTCCCATTAAGTCTTCCTGATGACCCCCACGTTATCAAGAAACCACACCTTTAACTGAATTCAAGAATCACTCAATCTTCCTTGTCAACCCACAGAAACACCGAGTACACTGGGATTGCCGCACACCTCATCCCTTACACCAACACTTCTGTCATTCCCTCGAAACATGCCCAAGTACACAAAGACTCGAACATCGTATGAGAAAGGAAACATAGAACATAGATGAAAACGTAGTAAACGCAGAGAAAGGATGAGCAGAAAATATCAATCAACATAGACAACTCCATTTCACATGTTAATCCATGGGCTGAACAGGGGGACAATAAGGAATAGGATTTAAACATAAACAGAGTATTGATCAAATTCAGGCACGAGGTCACATATTTCAGCAGACACCAACGACGTATAAAGGAATCAAAATCAAAACAAGGCAAACAAATAAGTAGCCAATCCTAGCAAAACAATTTGTGGCCCTTTCCGTCCACACCAATCAACAATATATTGAATATTTAGAAACAACCAAATGGAGAAATCAAATACAGGTAAGAACACCGAGAGTAACTAGAAGCGTACTTGGACAGTCTTGGCTACAATCGCCTCTTTCCCGCTCTTGTGCTTCCCCCAAAGTCTGTCCAAAAAAACTTGATTCCTCTTTCTTTTCCCCCTTTTTGCTTGTCACTCGTTCGTTCCCCCTCAGAATCCTTTTTTTTTTTTTTTTTGTATTTCTATCAACCTCTCAAAAACTCAATCTGCGGAAGGAAATCCACTTTCCTTTATTTTATTTCCCTTCCTTTTTGAAAATCAAGATGTTTCTCCTCTTCTATGCAGGATCTCCTCTTTCTATATGTATGCAACCACATTATTCCCCTTTTCCCTCCAAAAATATTTTTCTTACCTTCTTTGAGTGCATGTGCCTTAGTGAGAGTTGATTGGAACGATAAAAACAAAAATAAAAAGAATAAAACAAAAAAGAGTTAGCAATCTTGCAACATATAAAAGAATAAAGTAAAATAAAATAAATAAATAAAATAAAACAAAATAATTGAATAAAATTAAATAAAATGGTCAATCCTATGCGGGCCATGCAAGTCATGCGACTATGTGAATCATGCAAGAAACACTAAAAAAGAAGTCTAATAGGCCAAGTGTGCCTAAGAGGGCATAAGTGAACCTAGACGAACCTAAGGTGTCTAAATGGGCCTAGGTGAATCTAGAAGGGTCTAAGGTATCTAATGGGTCGGGTATACCTATATGGGCCTAGGGTGAGACTAGGTGGGCCTAACTAAGTCTAACCTAAAGTGCACCTAAGTGAAGCCTAATCTAAACTTAAAGGGCATCCAAGGTCATAATGTGGAGTCGGATAAACCCTTCAACCAAAGTCTCCAAAGTAGCTCAGAAAATGTAAGCTACACGAGTAGTAATGGGCCATCAAAGAACCACTGTGGAACACTGGAAGTGAACTTAAAAACATGTGCTAAAGGAACAAAATGGAGGGTCTACAATATGTTTGACATCCGCCTAAAGCTCTAATGAGGAAATGGACTAAGATCTATTCATTCCTACAACAAAGCAAATATTTGGTCTAGCACATAACATTACATACTTAAGGTTATCCATTAGAGAGGCATTGGATATCGCCTTAATGTGATCCCTCTCCATAAATGTCCAAGGACATTGATCCTAAGAAAGAAAGCTCCAAATCCAAAGAGTAACAAACCCTTCTTAGAGTTTTGCATCATGTAGTTGACCAAATGCTCATCAATGTAGGTGAGATGGCACAATTTTCTTATTCTTGCAATCCTAAAGGACCTTAACCCTAAGAATATATTACGCCTTCTTCTAGATTTTTATCTAGAACTGAGTAAACAACTAGATCTTGATGGATGACAATATCCCTACATCATATCTAATAAGTAGGTCATCATCTACCAAAAAGGTCTTAGAGCATCACCATGCTTGCCTGTGCCTTCTTGCACACAAAAGGCCCTTTGCTAGGAAAATTTTTTGTTGTTATATCTCATGAACGAGACATACGATAATAGATAGGAGTAATTTGCTGGATTTGAGTATAATCTCTATTGAAAAGGTTTTCTATAGTCAAAACAAAGTTTCAAACTATAACCTTTAGTTATAGTCTTAACCACATAAAACTTAAGTTTTCCATCTACTCTTATATTCCTTTTATAGACCAACTTATACCTACTAGTTTTATCCCTTTAGATGTTTCTATTGGAACCCAAACTATATTAGAATACAAAGATTCTAACTACATATTCATAGTTTCTTGCCTTAAGTGAGCACAAACACTACTCACCGCTTTATCATAATCTGTGGGATACAAACCTCCCACTATGATGAGGTACTGGTGTACTAGAAATCATAGGAATTGTATGTCTTTAACCTTTTGGATCTATAGTATCTTATGCAATATGGGACTATCTTTTAACATATCCTCCAATCTGTATCAATCGTTACCTTATTCCTTGTCATATAATCTTCACAAAAAAAATTGACATTTGTGTCAACAAATATCTTTTGATGATCTTGACTATAAAGGTGATAACCCAAAAATACTCTTAGATGTCCTATAAACTGATATACCTCTTAAGAAGAAAAGGTATTACATAGTTTATAAGACATCCTCAAAAACATCTGGGAAAAGATGAGAAAATTATCCATGATCTTACTATGTCTGTTTGAGTTTGATATTTTCTTTCCACCTCTCCATTTTTTAATACACACCCCAAATGCACATAATTGGGAAATAATCTCGTGCTCTAACAGAAAGAATCAAACTTGCTGGACATATCACCTTGATCTAATTGAAGTGACTTGTTATGTATACCTAATAGGTTGTCTGATCCCGTCATGAATTCAATGAATGTATCCAAGACATGGGATTTCTTATATACATATCCAAACCTAGAGAAATCATCACTAAATGTGATGAAATACCCATACCCTCCCTATGCATAGACATTAAAATTTTCATACATGTCAATACACACTAACTCAAAATATTCCTTGGCTTTAGTCCCCTTGGTCATTTTCTTATCTATATAGGATTCATAGACTGGAAGATCTTCTAGAATCAAAGAGTTTAGACTTTACCAGTTGTTAATCCTATGTAGATTAATAAGACCTAGGTTTAGATACCAAATCTTTAATTAGTGCTAGGTTCAATCCTAAGATCTAGCCATTCTTATCACTTGGTAAAGTGATAATGGAATACATGTTGGCATCTTAGATCTAAGCAATGGAAGCAATACCAATTTTTTAAAAATAGATCTTTTAGGGTTAAAGCACTAACCTTCAGGTTTGGATGTTCCCAAACCTTAAATTTCAAGTGTTGAAGACAACCTTGAAGTTGTTTGAAGTCTCGTAAACCCACGATCTTCCGCCTGATGACTCAACCTTATTCTTGGCACACTTCTGGAGGGAAAGAAAGGATGGTGGAGGTTATGACTCTCTTTCTCTTTGGATAGTGAAAGACAAAAGTTATGGAAACCTTAACCTTAGGGGGTATTTATCGGGATCCTAACTAGGCTTAAGTAACTTGAGCCCATGTGGGTTTGGGTCAATTAATCTAGCCTAAAATGAGTCCTAATTAATTAATTAACCCAATAGGGCCTACTAATTAATCAATTAACCCAATCTAGTGACCTTGTTCACTTACCCCTATGCAACTTTACATAATTACCAAAATACCCTTATACATAAAAGTAAACCTAGAGCTAATCCAACCCTTATAATCTATGCCAACAAGGTATATGAGCTCAGAGCAGGGACTATTGGGGCCCATAGAAGTATTGGCTCTCTCATAATCCAATTTTGAAGTTGATTCAACATCTCACTATAAAGAATCAATTAAACACCAGTATCCTATGTAAATAACAATAAGTTACAACTATATCAATGGACTTCTTAGACAATGGGGATGTACAAAAAAATGGGCTTTAGTTGCAAATGGTTGCTACATGTTAATGGTTGTCAAATTTTCTTTAGAGATGGGTATAAGGGTTTTGGGTATGAGGGTTTCTTTTCAAATGGGTATCAGGACTAAAGGAAATGAAAATAGGTTCTTCTTATATATACTACATTCTACCTCGACATATGTTAAAATGGGTTTTTACTTCATTTATAAATTATATATACTTAACAATGACACATATTGATAGTAAGTATACTTTGACTAACGTGTTTCTGTTAAGCTTGCATCCTCATAAGTGAAAATAACATTTAACCAATTTCATATATGTCAACATCGCTTTCACATAAGGTTTATATGTTATAGTCGCCCTTTTAAATAGGTAATAATAACTTATATTTTCTTAAGTTAAGGGAATATATGTTAAGAGCAGTCTTTTTTCTTATAGCGATAACATCGCATACTTAAGGCTACCATTGCAGAGGTCGGCATTAGATACCGCCTTAATGCAATATCTCTCCATAGATGTCCAAGGGACATTGATCCTAAGAAAGACAACTCCAAGTCCAAAGAGTAACAAACCTTTTTGGAGTTTTGCATCATGTACTTGACCAATTGCTCATCTATGCAGGTGAAATGTTGCAATTTTCCTATTCTTGCAATCCTAAAGGACCTTAACCCCAAGAATATATTGTGTCTTCCTCTAGATTTTCATCTAGAATTGAGTAGACTACCAAATCTTGACCGATGACAATATCCATAAATCATATTCAATAAGTAGATTGTCATCTACCTACAAGATCTTAGAGCATCACCACACTTCCTTACGCCTTCTTGTACACATAAGGCCCTTTGCTATGAAAATGTTTGGTTGTTGTATCTTACAAATGAGTCACACTACAATAGATAGTAGTAATTTGATGGATTTGAGTATGACCACTGTTGAAAAGGTTTTCCATAGTTGAAACAAAGTTTCAAACTATAACCTTTAGCTACAGTCTTAGCCACATAAAACTCAAGCTTTCCATCTACTCCTATGTTCCTCTTTTAGACCAACTTACACCTATGAGTTTTATCCCTTTAGGTGTTTCTTCAAGAACCCAAACTATGTTAGAATACAAAGATTCTAACCACCTCTTCATAGCTCCTAACCTTAGGTGAGCACAAACATTGCTCACTGCTTCATTATAATTTGTGGGATATAAACTTCCCACTATGATGAGGCACTAGTGTACCATAAATCATAGGAATGGTATGCCTTTAACCCTCTGGATCCATAGTATCCTATGTAATGTGGGACTATATTCTAATATATCCTCCAATCTATATCACTTTTTGCCTTATTCCTTATCATATAGTCTTCATAAAAAATGAAAAAACTAACATTTGTGTCAACAAATATCTTTTGATGATCTTGACTATAGAGGTAATAACTTAAAAATCCTTTTAGATATCCTATAAACTGATATACCTCTTAAGAAAAAAGGTATTACATAGTCCATAAAACATTTCCCCAAAAGAATCTGAGAAAAGATGAGAAATCTATCCACAATCTTACTATGTCCATCCAAGTCTGATATCTTCTTTCCACTTCTCCATTTTGCAATAGAGACCTTGGCACACATAACTAGGAAATAATCTCATGCTCCAACGGAAAGAGTCATACTTACTAGACATATCATCTTGATCTAATCGAAGTAACTTGGCATGTATACCTAATAGGTTATACAATCCTGCCTTAAATTTAATGAATGTATCAAGGTATCGGATCTCCTATGTACATATCCAAACCTAGAGTCTAAAAGTGATGAAATATTGATATCCTCATCATGCGTAGACACTAAAAGTTCTATAAATGTCAGTATGCTCTAACTCCAATATTCTTTGGCTTTAGTCCTCTTTGTCATTTTACCATCTATACAGGATTCGTAGACTAAAAGTAATTTTGGAATCAAAGAGTCTAGACTTTATCAATCTTTGGATCCTATTTATACTAATATAACCTAGGTCTAGAAACCAAATGTTTAATTAATGCTAGGTTTAATCCTAAGATCTGACTATTCTCATCATTTGACAAAGTGATAATGAAATACATATAAAGAAGAGGATATTACCTTCCTCTAACCTGCATAACTAACCTTGCATTTGAAGCTAAGGTAAGTATAATCCCATCATTTAACTTTCTCAGTTGTTGAATATCCTATAAGGACTTACAGACAGTGGGCCTACAATCTATCCATCATAAATGGTGAAATGGTCCACTAAATATTCAACAATGAGAAAATGATGTATACTTTCCTTTTTTCCTTTAGGTAAACTGAGAATTCCTTTTCTATTGTCCTAAAAGGTCACAAAGGAAGCACTTGGCCTATATCTTGCTCTCTTATTCCATCTCTTGAACTTTCCTTACTTGGTATTGTTCTTCTTCTTTTTAAGAGAAGAACCTTTGACATCCATATGAACACCTTATAATCTTTGAGAATCCTCTTAGCCATCTTGAAGGAAAATGACAACGTCTTTAAGATCATATAAATACTGGTGTTCATAACAATCCAAATAGTAGCTTGTCAAAGCTAACCTATCCTTATCACCAAATAATCATTTCAAACTAGAAAGAGAATATCAAAGTCTCAAGTAATAGACATGTGTTGCTATTGCAACACATTATCCAAAGATCCAAGTATTAGACACTTGGTCTTTTGATCCGTTTCATACCACCTTGATATACCACTCTTTCCTTTTGCTAGGTTAGTTCATAAGGAATAGCTAGCTCTACCTAAACTAGCTTCTATGTAATTATTTACTATATCCAAAGTAAAATTAGTCTAATTGATTAGTTGGGTTTGGCCTATTGTGAGAAAGAAAGTGATAATAGAACCAACATGATATCTGTAATAAAGAATATAACCAAGCATATGGCATAAGTGAACATTCATGGCAATTGGTAATTAATTTCGCAAAAATGTAGTACTCTCAAACTACATGTCTTTTTGCAAGGTATCCTAGTATCATAAAAATCAAGCCTAAATGGGGTAGGTCATGACCTTATTAGTAGTAAGAGACCTTCTCAGATTGATCTCCTTGACTTAACCATAAAGGTATCCAAAGGCAAAATCAACATACCTTTTATTTGGTTCATGGGCTATGCAAGTGGGACCATCGGGACGATTTTACCACTTCATATCCAATGTCAAGTGTATAATCATTGTCATTGAACTATCAATGTCACCAACTAAAGAACCATATTGTGGGAGTGGTCGTTCCCACTATAGATATATCTAGTCTCGTCCATGTGGAGAGTTCATATCTCTTTATTCTTAGGCTAAACCACCTTGGGGGTGGTGATGAACTCAAATCAAGATGGGCCCGACAATGGAGGCTACTGGTTTTCCTAAGGCTTTCTCCCACTTAGTCTTTTGAGATAAATAAGAGCATTTTTAAAACATTAATAATTACCTTGATAAATAAATTATATTCATTGAGAATTTCCAAAAATATTTATTTCCTAATTGGAAACCCGGTGTTACAGGAAAATGTTCATATCCAAAATTTAAAATTTCTATGAGAGTATTTTATCCAAAAAAGAATTTTGATAAAATGTCTACTCTCAAATTTTAAAATTTATTTTCATGAAAATTTCTCCTTCTTCACACAATTCCAATTAATAAATATTTTATCTAGGAAATATTTTCAAAGAAATATTTGGTAATAACCTTTAATGATAAATTATTTCTAATAAAAATTTCCATAAGATATTTATTATCCAAATTGGAAACCTAGTGTAATAAGGAAACCTCCAATTTATAAAATTTTGAAAACTTGAGAGCAACTTATCCAATTAGGAAAAGTGTAATTCTTCTAAGATTCTCAAAAAAAAAAAAAAAATAAATAAAAAATATATATATTTTATATCCTTAAAAATAAATTTAGAAATGAACTTCAGCTCTCACACTCAAAATTCCTCATAAATTTAATTTCCTTATTCCTACACCTTTCTAATTTAATAAATATTCTTAAATATGAAATCTAATTTTCATAATAATCTATTCCATTAAAATTTCCAAAAATAAAACTCTTAGTAATTCCCTTAATGATACATTATCCATCTTGAAATTTTCCAAAAACAAATATTTACTCTTCAAATTAAGGATTAGTGTAATAAGAAAGTTTCCAATAACTTGAAAATAAAAACTAGAAAGCACTTTATTAAAAGGGAAACTTTCTATAAGGATTCTTATATATAAAAAAAATTAAGAATCCTTTGTAATAATTTAGAAAATGAAACTTTGCTCTCTAATTTATTTTCACAAGTTTTATTTTCTTAATCTACACTATTCCAAAATTAAGTAAATAACATGCTTTGGAATCTAATTTTCAAGAAAATTTATATCCATTAAGATTACTAAGAGTTTCATACAACTTTCATAAGAAGCTTTCAATAATTTTGGTGATCTTCTTAAAATGAATCATCTGTCATGAGAATTTCCAAAAACTTCATTTATTCACTAAATTGGAATACTTGTGCTTATAAGGAATATCCAATTTTATAAAGATTTTAAAGTAAGAGAATCTTCCCTTAATATAGAAACTCAAGTCTTTGAAGATTTTAAAACTAGAAATTCCAAGGATTTTAGAAAAGGAAACTAGATTCTCTCACAAATTTTAAAAAATATTTCTATATAAAAAATTCCTTAATAGTAGCATTATTCCAATTTTGAATAAAACTTTAATTTGGAACGTAACATTCTCATGAAAATTTATTTTCCATAATAAAATACAAAATTAGTAACTTTGAAAGCACTTCTCAACACATGCAATATAATAATATGCATAAAAAAATGAAATATTCAAAAAGAGATCCCATGGCCAAGGGATGTTTTTCACAACTTTCCAATTGTGAACAAGAGTCATTTCTCTTCAACTTAGCACCAATATTTGGCATCAAAACTTGTCAAAAGAAGCTCTTATATACCACAATTCAAAAACTTTCAAGCCCAATAAGTGGCCTAAAAAAAATGAGCCCAAAAAACAAAAAAGAATTGGATACCTATGCAATCCCGTAATAGCATACCCTCTGCATAGCTTTGCTTCAACAACCATATCTCCCTTGCTTCAACTCTAAATCACAATTTGTTTGTGGTATTGGATTCCTAACGCATAAGCTTCAAAACCATATGCATCTTGCCCCAAGAAACTGACAAGAAGCAGCCCTGATTTTGAGTCAAAGAGAATGTTGTTGTGCAACCATGGATCTATATAAAAAAAAAAACTTTCTCCATTTTTTTTAATTCAACCGAAATAAGGATTCATCATTTCTTCTACAACTATTAAAATCCTTGAATCTTCATGGATTATGCTCCAATAAAGATCCAATCTTTATTGACATCATTTAGGAAATCTTCTCTTGTAACCCTCCATAGATAATAAAAAAACAGGACTTTACATCATAAAAGAAATCCTATGCTCCTATAATGGAGCTTACAACCCAATCTATAGAAAAGATTAAAACTTTACAAGAGAAAAAGAAAACCTATGCTCCTTTAATGGAGCTTACAACCAAATCTATGAAGAAAAAAAAGAAAAAAAACAAATTATCTCATTTAATCATCACATGTAATAATAAAAGGAATATACATGCATCTCTTGGCCATGAGATAATATCAAGGCTGCAAAAAGATGTTAGCACGCCCTAATTAAATATCTAAGCATGCTTATTACATTATGCTCTAATACCAGTTGTTGGCATCTTAGATCTAAGCAACGAAAACAATACCGTTTTTTTTTTCAAAAAAATGACCGTTTAGGGTTAAAGTACTAACCTTTAGGTTTGGATGTTCCCAAATCTTAAATTCTAAGTGTTGAAGATGACTTTGAAGTTATTGGATGTTCCCAAATCTTATGTAATTACCAAAAAGCTCTTATGCACAAAAGTGAACCTAGAGCCAATCCATCTCTCATAATCTATGCCAACAAGGTATAGAGCTCAAAGTGAGGACTATTGGGACCCATAAGAGTATTGGATCCCTCATAATCCAATTTTAAAGTTGATTCAACATCCCATTATAGAGAATTAACTGAACTCTAGTAACCTATGTAAATAAAAACAAGACACTAAGTTCCCAAATCCGTGACCTACTGTCTACTACATGCAAACTCCCTATGAATTGGTGTCCATAATCTAACAGGGTAGCGTTATCACCTATCAAGATTACCTCTCAAATCCTTGAGTTACAGATCTCACTTATTATGTGGTCAGCTGACATACTCTAGCTCTAAGGAACATTTGTCAAATTCTATTAAAGGAATTATTGTAGCTATAGATTTCATGATCACATGTCCTTTGGATCACCCAAGGGAACACACTATCTCTATCCCATAAGATATCATAATGCCTATATTGAGAATATCTGTTGCTACCAGCCTCCATCAATAGTGACTCAATCCATAGGGATATATGACCACTTTAGGGTCTCACCTATAGGTTAAAGTCTCCTATTGATTTTGGCACACACTTAATATCCTCTCAAGGTTGAGAGTCCATGTAGTATAGTAATTTGGTGAATCATGATAATTGATAGCCTTGTGTCATGATCTACTATAGGTACTGTCCAATGTGCATCATATACACTAGTGCACTCACCATGGAAAACCCATCCTGACGGCCAATACAAGCCATCCTTCCAATTAGGATGTAGTGCACTATAGTCTCTACTGGATTACCCAAATCCATGAACCAATTATAAACAAATTATCTACTTATAAGGAACCCATGACTTGTATCTTTTATGCAACTCCTTATACACCCAAGTCATGTACAATGTAAGAGTTATAGACTAAATGTTCAAATCAATGTCAATACACCAAAAGGATAGCAAGGGGATAGTCAAGTTTAACTTTTTTACATCATGTCTTGCTTGTAGGTGCTCAATCTGAACAGTTTGAATGTGCAAATCATGATCAATACTCCCACGCAAGTATCTCTAAAATTGTTTACAAGCTTTCTAATGCATACCAATAGGAGAATGTAAAATCTGACTCAACTTGTTTACGATGTAAGATATTTATCGCTTAGTGATAGTGAGATATTGTGATGCTTCAATAGTGTTGCGATACAACTTCTCATTATTCAATTTATGTTCTTTCGAATTGGATAGTTGTAGTCCCATACTTGTTGGTGTAGGGCAACTTTTAACTTATTTCATGTTAGTTCATTTTAACAAGTCAAGGATATATTTGGATTGAGTTAGATAAGTTCCTATAGAATCCCATGTAAAATCCCCTAAGTTGCAAACTTCACGATATATAAACAATGATGTGTCAGCCTCTAAGTCTTTAAAACCCCAATTGAAGAGAGTACTTTGTAATTTTTCAAACCAAGCATGTGGTGCTTGTTTAAGTTCGTACAATGCTTTATGTAGTTTGCATACATATTCGAGCTTCTTAGGAATTATAAATCCTTCAAGTTGAGACATGAAAACAATTTCTTGCAGCTTCCGTTTAAAAACACATTATTAACATAAATTTGAATCTCCAATCCATTGTAACTACTATAGTTAAGATGATGCATATAGTAATTGGCTTTATGACAGAGCTGAATGTTTTTGAAAAATCAACTCCTAGTGTTTGATGAAATCCCTTTGGCACAAGTCATGCCTTGAGATGTTGAATTGATCCATATGGGTTATATTTTAATTTATACACCCATTTGTAGCCAAAGACATTATAGTGTGGAAGACAAAATACTAGGTAGCATGTTTGATTTTGATTTAATGCTTGAATCTTTGGTTTCATAACTTTTTTCCACTTGTTAGATTGCAATGCTTTTGTAACACTATTGGGTTTACTTTCAAGTTGTTTTATTGTGCTTTCAATTGTGAATAACTTTGGTTTGAATATTCCTACCTTTGACCTTGTAGTCATTGGATGTGTATTCAAGGTAGGAATAGATATATCTATATACAAGTCACAATGAGGAATTGGATGAAATGTAGACTAATTTTTTGAAGCATCAATTGTAAGAGACTGAGTTGGTTCACTTGAGTTTCCATTGGGAGTGCAAGATGTAAATTGATTTTTACAAGCAGTAGTTGTAGAATTTTTTTCAATATTTATGCTGCCTTTTTTAGCAATAGATGGTCTTGGTTTGTTGAGCTAAGGTAATATCACAGGAAGATTTGGAGTTTGGGTTGTACTCATAGATTTTTTATAAGATCCGAAAGTCGGGATAATTGAAAATCCCATGAAAAAATGAAATGTTAGTTCATCAAATACCACATTGTGTTCTATATAAATTTTCTTGGAGGGACTTAGCACTTGTATCCTTTGTGTAGATTACTATAACCCACAAACAAGCATTTGAGTATATGAAAATCAAACTTGTTTTTATTATATGGTCTGATGTGTGGAAAACAAGCACATCTAAAGTAGTAGAGAAAAAAGTAATTAGATTCTTGATGGAATAATTTTCTCATGGGAGATTGATTATTCAATATCAATGTAGGTAACCTATTGATTAAGTAAACTACAATGTTGAAAGCATCCCACCAAAAACTAAGTGGCATGAAGGCTTGGGACAACAATGTTAAGTCGAGCTCAACAATATTCCTGTGTGTTCATTCCGCACAACCATTTTGTTGATGCATAGAAGGACACAATTGTTGTAACATTATACCATTGTCATTGAGAAACGTGTCAATGGTTTGTATTCACCACCCATATCTATTTACAAGCTTTGATATTTTCTACAAGTAGATTCTCAACAAACTTCTTAGACTGTAGAAATGTAGTAGGTATTGCAAATTTGTTTTTAAGGAGGAAAATCCATGTATATTAGGTGAAATCATCAATGAAACTAACATAATATTTATATCCTTCGGTAAAGAGAAGAGGCGATGCTCCCTAAACATTTGAGTGAATAAGTTCTAAAGGTTCACTAGTCTTTGTAGGTGATGAATGAAAATTCAATTCATGACATTTTCCATATTGGCAAGCAAAGCAAAATTTACTAGCGGCTTTCTCACTAATATGTGATTTATTACATCTCTTGAGTATTTGATGAAGAACACAATGAGAAGGATGCCCAAATCTATTATGCCAAGTACTTAAGTCTTCATATTGAACATTCAATGCAATATAGTTATATGAGGAACATTGACATTTGAAAAACAATTTGGGTCATTCTGTAATAGATTGATGAAAGATGAATTCAATTGATCTAGAGGGGAGTTCATTTTCCTCTTTATTTGAGTAGTACTATTTATTCCATATGAATTTTTTTTTTCAACTTCTTTTGCAGTAATAAAGTTAGGTCCTTGAAGTTGATATAGTCCATTCTTGATTCTCCCTTGAAGTAGAATTTTCCTCGTGATTTTGTCCTTGACTAAGCACCGAATGGCATGAAATTCAAAAAACACATCCATTAGCATCTTAAATGTAAGGAATGAAAGCAATACCAATCTTTTAAAAAATGATCTTTTAGGTTTAAAGTACTAACCTTTAGGTTTGGATGTTCCCAAGCCTTAAATTTAAAATGTTGAAGACAACCTTAAAGTTGTTGGAAGTCTCGTAAACCCATGATCTTCCGTTTGATGACTCAACCTTGTTCTTGGCACACTTCCGGTGGAGGAGAAAAGGAGGGTGGAGGCTATGACTCTCTTTCTCTTTAGATAGTGGAAGACCAAAGTTAAAAACCCTAATCCCTAAGGGGTAATTATAGGGATCCTAACTGGGCTTAAGTGACTTGAGCTCATATGGGCTTAGGTCACTTAATCTAGCCCAAAATGGGTCATAATTGATCAATTAACCCAATAGGGCCTACTAATTAATCAATTAGCCCAATCTCAAGATCTTGTTCACTTACCTCTATGCAACCTTATGTAATTATCAAAATGCCCTTGTGCACAAAAGTGAACCTAAAGTCAATCCGACCCTCATAATCTATGACAACAAAATATATGAGCTCAAAGCGAGGACCAATGAGACCCATAAGAGTATTGGATCCCTCGGAATCCAATTCTGAAATTGATTCAACATCCCACTATAAAGAATTAACTAAACTCTAGTATCCTAGGTAAAGAACAACAAGACACTAAGTGCTCAAGTTTGTCACCTACTATCTAATACATTCAGACTCCCCATGAACTGGTGTTCATAATCTAACAAGGTAGTGATATAACCTATCAAGATTACCTCTCAAATCCTTGAGTTATGGATCCCACTTATTAAGTAATCAACTAACAAACTCTAACTCTAAGGACCATATGTCAAATTCTGCTAAAGGAATTACTATGACCACAAATTTCATGATCACATGTCCTTTGGATCACCCAAGGGGATACACGGTCTATCCCAAGAGATATGATGGTGTCTATGTTAAGAATACTTGTTGCCACAAGCCTCCATTAATAGTGACCCAATCCATAGAGATATATGACCATTTTAGGGTCTCACCCATAGGTCAAAGCCTCCTATTGATTTTGACATAGACTTAATATCCTCTCAAAGTTGAAAGTTCATTCATTATAATAGTTATGTGAACCATGACAATTGATAACCCTGCATCATGATTCATCTTAGGTCCTATCTAATGTGCATCCCATACACTAGTGCACTCACCATGGGAAAGTTATCTCTCCAATCAGGAGGTGGTGCACTACAGTTTCTACTGGATTGCCCAAATCCATGGACTAACTGTGGACAACTTATCTACTTATAAGGAACTCATGACTTGTATCTTCTATGCAACTCCTAGTGCACCCAAGTCATGTACAATGTAAGAGACATGGGCTGAATGCTCAAATTAATGTCAATACACCAAAATGATAGCAAGGGGATAGTTAGGTGTAGCTTTCTAACATCATTTTTGTTTTTAGGGGCTCAATCCCAACAACATCCTTATTACAAACAATTTTTGAGATACTTAAAAGATTTTTAATAATGCTTGGAACATGCAATATATTTTTAAGAAGAATAGTTTTATCTGAAGTAGATAAAAAGAAATGACCAATATGTTGAATGGGCAAACCTATAACCAACTCAACAAAATTTGATCTTGTCAATGACATAACACATAATCTTGGTTAGTGATTATGCAAGAATCAGAGGCTCTTGGATCTTCGTTAATGAATTCTAGAGGACATTTACTCATTCCATCAATGAACCAAGCATATCATGTACTTGAATTGTTGGTGTAATTTGAGATTTCTAGATCAAGTACTTTTCTTGATCTAGTTTTATTGACAGAGTATAGTTAAAAAAGTTGGAGAATGGTGAAGAAGGATTCATCAGTTGTTAATGGGTGATTGAGTTGGATATTATGGCTTTGATACCATGTTAAGGAGTTTGGATGAGACATAAAATGTGGTGAAAGCAAACACAGAGTAGAACAAAGGAGATGTAGGAGAGTTTACAAAGCAATTTTTGAAGACTAATTAATTCTATTTTTCAGCTAACTCTAAAACTAATTTTGTTCTTCTAAAATATCTTGTCTAACACAAGGACCATCACCCTAGCATTTTAGTCAATTGTAAAACCATCCCGTAAAGCCATGAACTCAGTTTTCATGTTTGCCATTGATTATTGTATGTGGCCCTAAGACACTTTCCAATACTGAAGGTTGACAATGCATTTCTTTTGTAAGAGAAGAAATAAGGGATTATGGAACCCATGCTTCACATAGCTTATTTGTTTCTCCTATCAATCGTGATTGCATTCTTCACACAACTTATTTGTTTCTTCTATCAATCGTGACTACTGATAACTAAACCTCTGGACAAAACTCTAGACAAACCACAAGTAGAGGACAAAGATGAACAACAAGAACAGAGGAAAACAACAACAAGAAAACAACCATAAAAAAATAAAAAATAAAAAATAAAAAATCCAAGCCACTAGACCCTTAAATAAAGTTTCACTTCATTATCAGTAAGCTTGCAAAGTAGGTAGGAGAGACCATGTCAAATATGAATGTGGACATGATTCTCAAACCTTTCATAGTAGAATTAAAATAGAGTGAGATTACCTTCTAGCAATACCAAGAGGAATAGTAGATAAACAATATAACAACAAATCTATAATCATCTCAGAGATTAGTAAAAGAAACTATATGTGTAGCCTGATATCCACACTCAAACCGGCAATGCAAAGGAACCAACAAAGTGGAGAATAAAACAATGGAGAAATAGAGAGATGAAACTCATATTAACCTTATGTTATGATCATTTTCTCAAATAGAAATCTATTTGGCTTCAAGCTAGTTGCGTAAAAACCAGAAAAAAAAAATATAAATAAAAACAAACAAAATTCATGAGCTCATTTTTTTGGTTTCATTCCCTTCTTGTTTTCTTTCTCCTCAAACTCTCACTCCCATCTCCCTAAATCCTCATGATAATCCCAATATCCTCTAATGCTCAAAACATCTCTTGAAGCTCCCAAAAAAAAAAATGTCTTTTTCTCTTTCTTATAACCACCCTTATGCAGAGAATATTCCCCTCTGCAAAAAAAAAAAAAAAAAAACTACTAACAACTCACTCTCCTCCTTCATCTTGACAACTCACCTAAAAAAAAAGAAAATAAAAAAAAAAACATGTTGAAAAGCTCCTCTCCTGAGAGGTTTCTAGATGGTCTCCCCCAAATATGGCAAAAAGAGAAGGAAAAAAAAAAATGGGTGTTTTAAAAGTGAAGCAGTCAAGATGAGAACACATGTCCTCATCCTAAGCCAGCTACTAGGCCTCTTTAAAAACTAAAAAACCTTAGAAACTCTCCTAAGACTAAGATTAAACAAACAAACAAACAAAAAAATCTAAGCTCAAGGGGTCTCTAAAACTCAAGTTGGAAGGACCCGAAATGGCCTCCAAAATGTGGCTAAAAAATAAACAATGAATCAAATAAATGTAAACCAATAAGGGACAATGAATGATCGAGTAAGAAGGATCTTAAACACATACTAAAAATAAGCATGGTGTGAAAGAAAATAAAATGAGAAAATATGTGTTAGGGGACAAAATGGAGGGTATACACTATAATTTATAAATTTATAATAAAATTGTATTTTTAAATGATGATTTTGAATATTATTTTATTTCTTTAAATAGATAACGATTTCTTTTATAAAATTTTATTAAAAAATACAACTAGTTGTGGAAAAAAAAAACACCTCCATGAAAGCATGAGATTTAAAAAATTAGTCTTTTCTCTCACTAAATCAATAAATGTTAAAAGACAATAAATGTGGCTATCTTTTCAATTCATATTCCCCTTTATATTTGATGTCTTTTCAATGTCAACCCTAAGAATTCAATTTCCTTTCAACTTCATGTTTAATGTTGTAGACCCCCTTTCCAAACGACCCAGTGAATGGAATTTTTTTCCATTTCTTTGAAGTAGGGGGGGACCTCTTTCTGGAAAAAAAGAAAAACCGACCGCATGGGACATGTAGCAAAGATGGCATGGTGGTAGCAGGGAGCAGAGGAAGACTCGTGAGAGAAGAAAAACAGGGGGGGTGGGGGTCCGAAACAGAGAGAAAAGGAAGAGAGGAGATGAGGTTTTTTTTCGAGCACTTAAGAGGATTCCGAAAATTTTTTGAGAGCTTGGTTGGAGAAGCGATCCTGCCTGGAGGAAAATTTGAGCAGCTTGAGAAAGAAAAAGATGTTGAGAAAAAATGGGTCTGGGGAGAGAATATCGGATGGGATGGATGGAAGTAGGTGGCTCAGCGGGATCAAGGGGTTTTAAGCAAAAAGAGAGAAGAAGACACGGAGGGCATACCAATTCCAGTTTCAGCAATTTCGTATCCATTTCTTGTTTCTGATTCAACAAACCCGACCCTCTTCTCAATCCAACTAAAACTAGGCTTCTTATGGACCCCTTACTCTTTCATCACCTTCCTAATATTCTCAACCTCTTCCCACTCTCCATCAGCAGTCGTTACAAAACCTCCGGGTCTTTTCAACTCCATCCTCAGAATATCCTCGGCCATCAGTTTAGCTAAATCTCTCCTGCCATGGATCTTACAGCCATTGAAGAAAGCTCCAACGATTGAATCTGTAACTTCAATTGGCATTTCCTAAATAATTCATAAGCTTCTACCATCCTGCCTAAATGGCATAGAAGGTCAAGAACATGAGAATAATGCTCTTGGCTGATCTCAACCCCGTATTTCTCTTTCATGGACCTGAAGATAGTTAAATCCTTCCCAACTAGGCTGGCTACAAGTAGAAAGAACTGAAATCAAAGTGATGTGATTTGTCGGCATTCCTTCTGTTTGCATCCTCTCAAACAGCTGAATTGAGGAGTCAACCAAACCATGCTTCCTATAACATCCAATCATGGCATTCCATGATGCAACATTCTTGATGGGAATCCTATCAAACACATCCTAAATATCTTTCACAGTCCCGCATGTTGAGTGCATGTCAATAAGAGCAGTAACAACAAACACATTCATGTCAAGCCCCATTTTGTAAATCAAGCCGTGAAGTTCTTTCCCTCTGTGAATTGAGCCCATCAATCCACAAGCAGGAAGCAGTCCAATGATAGTCACCTGGTTGGGCTTAATCCCAACCATCTTTTGGGCTGAAGAAACTGTGGTGTTGATGTTTGAGGAAGTCTGAGTGATACGACTTATGGTAGCTTAGCATGTAAGGGTATCAACAAAATTTATACCTAAGGTCCTTACACTAAAGTAGCAAAGCTACTGTAGCATAGTGGCTCTAGGATCGAACACTGGGAAGGGTTTTTACTTTAACTGGTGAAGTTCGGAGGATGGAGTGAACTTTTCTTAATAAAAATTAGGTTAAGATGAAAACATATAAAAGATGAAGGTCTTGCAAACTAAACTAACATGAAAATAGGTTAAAAGATGGAAAAAGAAGTTTCTCAAAGCTTTGGATAGCCATGCTTAACTCACTGTGTAAAAATGGAGATTTTGGGACTTTTCACCTCGAGGTGGGGAAGCAACTAAGGTGATGCTTACTTCCCGAACCGGTATGAGTTTAACAACTGAGTTTTAGTCCTTGAAAACTTACAAAAAGGGTAGCTGAACCTCATAAATGCTCTTTTATTGATATAGGTCATCTCCTCGACTTGTAATACAATGGCTCGTAGGAGATAACTAATGAACGTCAGTGGATCTAACAATAAGAATCCACTGAGACCAAAAGGTTATCAAGTATTGGCCATTCAAAGCAAGTTAGAGGGATTAAAAGCTTTACTTTGAATGAAAACATTTATGACGCTCAGCTACTTACATTTATGGCTTGGAAATCTCCATCCTGACACGGGAGCTTCACATGGCATCCATTACTTCAAGAAACTAAAAGGTTTTAGCCTCTCATCCTTGGGGATTTCATCCTCCAAGGATGTTTGGCTACTAAGAAAATGAGAAAAGAAAGAGAAAAGAAGCGTATGAACAAAAGTGCTCTTATAACTTATAAAGTTACAGGTTACAAGATTTTTTTGTCTGAGGCTCTTCACCTCTATTTAAAGAAAATAACAAGCTAAATTACAAGAGCTATTACAAAAGCAACCTTTTCATTGGTTGATTACAAGGGTAAAATAGGTATTTACAAAGCTAAAAATCAAGCAAAATATCTTGGAGAACCGGCAGTGGAATATCATCAACAAGGTCTCAAAACAGGGGATTTCAAAGGCATTTTCGCAAGGTGCCTAAATCCACCTTGCGAAATTTCGCAAGGTGGTTCTTCATGGTGCGAAATGGCCAAATTTCGCACCATGAAGAAAATCTCCTTGCAAAATTTTCGCAAGGTGAAATTCACCTTGCGAAATGGTGTTCCCATGGCTTGATGCAGTTGTCTTCCGAAGGCCATATCTTCCTCATTTCAGCTCCAAATCGTACACGGTTTGAAGCGTTGGATTCTTGACTTCCTGAGATTTGAAATGGTATATAGCATGTAGAAAATGGACTTCGGAAAGTGCTCCAAAAGTGTGAAGGAAGACTGCAGCTGCTGTCCTCTGTTCTCTTCACTCTGTTTTCCTCTTTGCTTCTCTCCTTTGCTTGGCTTGTCTTAATGATCCAAAAAGCTGTCAAAACACTAAAACTAGCCACAAATATGATTAAAAGTCATTGCTAGGTCCTTAACATGCCAATTGGGATAAAGATGGAGAACTACTACACAAAAGTGCTTAAAACATAATGAATTAAAGGCGTAAAATGACACTTTTTGGGTAGTAATCACTGAGAGAAGTGGAGGCCCGTCTTGGTGGTAGAAAGGATTTTGTGTTGGTTGTTGCAGCTGTTGGTCTGGGCATGTTTACTCTGTCATCCGTTGAAGCTGGAAGGATTGGATATGGTAAGGGCAAGAGATAGGAAATTCTTCTAACAGGCTTCATCCTTAGTTTAGAAGGACCCAAAGATGGCTTTTTCTTCGCTATGGTCCATCTTGCCAAGATAAGTTTTAAAATTGCAAACTTCGTTTATTTTTATTTATTTTATTTTTAGTTTGTTATTGTTTTTTAGAGTTTTAGTTAATTAATTAAGTCAATTAAATCATTGTTTTCACGTTTCAAGTTTGTTATTTTCTTTTAACTTCGATGCATAAATAGTTTGTTATTGTTTTTAAAGTTTTAGTTAATTAATTTAGTCAATTGCAAGTTATTGTTCTCGTGTTTTAAATATGAAAATTTTAATTTTGATCCATAAATGTTCAATTCGAGTGTTTTAGAGTTTTAGTTTCTTAACTTAATTAATTCCATGTCATTATATTTGTGTTTCTAATATGATAACTTTATTCTTATTTATATTTATTTAATTATTGTTTTTATTAGTCTTGTTTAGTTTTTGAGTGTTTAGAATTCTGGTTTCTTAGTTAAATTAATTCCATGTTATTATATTCTAGTCATTTCGGTTTATTAAGTAATCAATCTTCAAAGTAGTTTTCCAAATTTAATCTTTAAAATTCAATTCTCAAAATAGTTTTCCAAATTTAATATTTAAAATTCAATTCTCAAAATAGTTTTCCAAATTTAATTTCTTAAAAATTTAATTCTCAAAATAGTTTTCCGAATTTAATCTTTAAAATTCAATTCTCAAAATAATTTTCCAAACTTAATTTCTTAAAAATTTAATTCACAAAATATTTTTTCGAATTTAATTTCTTAAAAATTTAATTCTCAAATAATTTTCTAAAATTAATTTTTAAAATACAATTCTCAAATAGTTTTCTAAAATTTCCAAATTTAATTTCTTAAAAATTTAATTCTCAAATCAAGATTCTTCAAAATTCTGATTTCTAAATTTAATTTCCAATTTCAGGAATTCCAATTTCCACGTTTATTTATTTAATCATTATTATTTTCATTATTATTATTATTTCATTTATTTATTTTTAAAATCTCATCTATAAGTAATTCTTTAAAATTCCGATTTCCAAATTTAATTTCCAATTTTCGAAATTCCAATTTCCACATTTATTTATTTAATCATAATTATTTCCGTTATTATTATTACTTTATTTATTTATTTTTAAAATTTCATCTTTAAATAATTCTTCAAAATTCTGATTTTCAAATTTAATTTTCAATTTTCAAAATTCTATTTTTCACATTTATTTATTTAATCATTATTATTTTCGGTATTATTTTATTTGTTTATTTATTTTTTAAAAATTCCATCTTTAAATAATTCTTCAAAATTCTAATTTCCAAATTTAATCTTCAATTTCCAAAATTCCAATTTTCACATTTCTTTATTTAATCATTACTATTTTCGTTATTATTTTATTTATTTATTTATTTTTAAAATTCCATCTTTAAATAATTCTTCAAAATTCTAATTTCCAAATTTAATCTTCAATTTCCAAAATTCCAATTTTCATTTATTTATTTAATCATTATTATATTCGTTATCATTTTATTTATTTATTTATTTATTTTTAAAATTCCATCTTTAAATAATTCTTCAAAATTCTGATTTCCAAATTTAATCTTCAATTTCCAAAATTCCAATTTTCACATTTATTTATTTAATCATTATTATTTTATTTATTTTTAAAATTCCATCTTTAAATAATTCATCAAAATTTTGATTCCCAAATTTAATAAATTCCAATTTTCACATTTATTTATTTAATTATTATTATTCTCGTTCTTGTTATTTTATTTATTTATTTTTAAAAATTCCATTTTTAAATAATTCTTTAAAATTCTGATTTCCAAATTTAATTTCCAATTTTCAAAATTCCAATTTTCATATTTATCTATTTAATAATTATTATTCTCGTTATTATTATTTTATTTATTTATTTACCATCTTTAAATAATTCTTCAAAATTCTGATTTCCAAACTCCAAGATTCCAATTTTCACATTTATTTATTTAATCATTATTATTTTCGTTATTATTTTATTTATTTATTTTTTTTTAAATTTCATCTTTAAATAATTCATCAAAATCCCGATTTTTGAATTTAATTTCCAATTTTCAAAATTCCAATTTTCACATTTATTTAATCATTATTAATTTCGTTATTATTATTTTTTTATTTAAAAAAAATTCCATCTTCAAATAATTCTTCAAAATTCAAATTTTCAAAATTTCCATTTTTAAATGATTTCCAAGTTTTCTATTTTCATAATTTAATTTTCAAAACTCCAATTCTCAAATAATTTGCTAATTTCTTTCAAATTTAATTTCCAAAGTTCCAATTCCTTAATTTATTTTTCAAAACTCTAATTCTCAAATGATTTTTAAAAATTCCAATTTCTTTCAAATTTAATTTCCAAAATTCCAATTCTTAAATTTAATTCTCAATCAAATAAATTTCAAAAATCCAGTTTTCTCTTGAACGATTTTAATTCCACTCCGATTCTCAAATAATCTTCTGTTTCTCTTAATTTTACCTAAGCAAGAATGAATTCTTCATAATTCTAAAACAACGAAATTTGTGAGACTAATTCATGCAAGATAAATTGGGCCTTGGTGGGGAGCCCGACATCAAATAAGTTTTATTTAAAATAAAAATGAACTTGAGTTTAGAGCCATGTGTGCCATTGATGGTTTCGTATTCTGTTTGGTGTCATGCGAGCTTTACTTTATATTCCTTAATTGTGCACTAACCCCATTTCTTGATAGCGCATTATGGCTCATTGCCAAGGTACGCACCCGCTCTCACTCTGGCCATCCTTTATGCGTGTTTCGATTCCCATATGTGCATGATCATTTGGCATCTCTCGATTTACTTATCAATTCCATGATTGCTTCATTTTATTAGTAGAGACCCATTTTTAGGGACTTAGAGGGGTGCTACGGTCATTACCGTACCTTCCCGATAAGTAACCCGACTCCCGAGCCCGACTCAGTTTTTTGCATACCACATTTTCCAATTAAGGAGTCACACTTAGGGTTTCTTTCTTATTTTGTTTACACTTTAAAAATAAAACAAAAATAAATGGCGACTCCATGTCATTTTCTTAATAAATAAATCATTTTTCAAATAAAAATCGAGCTCACCATCGAGTGGAAGCGCGTGAATCGAAATATGGGGTCCACAAAATGGCGACTCCATTGGGGAAGATAAAAGGGTCAAGCTTGAACTTAAGATGAAGCAAATGTGGTGTTTGATGAGTCGATCAGTGGGCACTTATCTCTTGATTGCACATTGAGAATTCCTGATAGCATTGGATGCATTCTTGGTTGTTTGTTTTCACTTAGGACATTGACATGTTGATTGTGTTGGTTGATTATCTTGGTTGGGGACTTTGATATTATGATTTTCTTTATGCTTCATTGGTATATTTGTTTGATATATTTGACATGTTGATTGTGATGATTGATTTGTCTTGATTGAGAATTCCAAGATAGTTATGTCTTTAGTACTTCATTGCTATATTTGTTTAAGATATTGACATGTTGATTACATTGATTACTTATCTTGCTTTTCTTAGCATAGAGATTTTGATTTTTTCCATGATTGTTCTAATTGCCTTGCATGTATGGATTCATTGTTATATATTACTTGACTTGACACATTGATTCACTTGTTTGTATATTCTCTTTATCGTCTTTGAGCATGATGTTTGTATCACTTTTCACCTTATTGTCATAACTTGTATGTGTACATGAGTGATATATTTTTTATACTCTGCTTGACTGTATGTTGCATGATTGCCTTTCTTTTGTATGACTGCATGTCGTATGTCCATGTGGGCCGCACATATATCCCCTTACCTCCAACTTTCTCGGTTTCGGTCATTCCCTTCATTCCAGTTCTCACTTTTGCAAATGTGAGGCCTTGTGTGTGTTTGTTACTCCAACCGAGCCAGAGATTAGGAGTAGGGTCTAGCGACGGGCTATATCGATGTTTGGGAGCGTTGTGGAGATGACCGACACTTTGATGTCGATTAGAGTCCAATCATTGAAGACTTGTATAGCCCTGAGCTAAGTTTCATAGATATTTGTGCGGCCAGTGTGTTTCATATTCTGTTTTAGCTTCATAGGGTTATCGGATGCACCCACACCGTTCACTATGCACTCTAGTTGGCCATTGAGTATTGAGAGTTTGAGAAGTTTCACCATGGGAAACCCCCATGGGATACCGAGGTAGTGCATGTGTGGAGGTGATGACCACCTTGCATGGAAGCGCCCCGTCTCTTCGGAGGCATGCAGAGGGTTGCGTACCACCGGAGGGTATGACCGCTTCTTCTAGGGATCCTTTAAAGTCCACAAATTTTCTTTTTAGAGCCACCTTGACTTTATAGGTTGAGCCTTAGATCCTTCGATCAGGATTTTCTTCCTTACACATGGGTGCATCTGAGGGCCTTTAGAGCTTCTTTAGTTACAGGTCGGATCCCATACTCCATCTTTTGGTCTCCAATTAAGAGTGCTTAGATATCGATGCGAGTTTGAGTATCAGTTGGACCACCCCTTGTTGTATGATTTTGGTTTCTTCCTGTCACTCCTTGAGTTTGCCACACTTTCTTCTCACGGGTTTTAGATAGATTTCCTTTCTTGAGTTAGCATTATTTCTATTTGTTGTCACTTTCTACTTGACGTTTTGGGATATGCTCATTGATTATGCTCACTTTTTCACATTTTCCACATGTCATGGGCTCAATACTTCATCCTTTGGTCGATTTGCCTATTTCAATTTTCAACCCAATATTTTCATTACATAGAGGTGAAAGGCATGTTTTCACATTCACACCAGTTTTGAGAGGCTCGCCTTTGTCACCCTATCATTTTTCTTTATGGAGCCTGGGTTGAAAGTGAATCAAGGATATTTTGTTATAGATGGAGTATCGATCTCATGACAGTGTTGTTTTTCACACCTCATTCATTTTTTGGATTACTGATAAAGATTATTTAGTCACATTTGTAGCCATCTCACAGTGGACACCTCTATGACTTTATAGTTTTTGCCATTTATCCAATTTTAGATTGCTACCATAAGACCATATATTATATGATGTGTTGTACTTTTGATTTGAGACATCTCTTCACTTGCACCTTGAGGTCTTGAGGCCCGACCTATCATGGAGGATATTGAGCCTATTAGCCTAGGATCGGAGATTTGACCTAGGGAGTTTGAGACTGTGACCCATCTTCTTATGATCAGAGCAGTGTTTTACCCACTTTCACACCTTGACTTCGCTTTGACCTACATCCATCCATTGTGAGCATTACACAATGTCACGCTTGAGACCATTACATGACCTTTCCATCCCTAGCTGTTCTAGCTTTGTATATCATTTCTTTGATCCGACTGGGTAGAGTGTGAGGAGTTTGAGCCCAGGGTTGATCTTGCGTGGCGAGAGATGGCTTACGATTTTTGGGTGGCTTACGATATGAGGATTGGTCGATTACTTGATGGACTGTCACTAATTCTACCATGAGTATAGAGATTGATCTTGTATGATGAGAGTTAGCTTGTGATGAGCAGTTGTGCCTGATGAGATCGTCATTTACTTTGCTTTGAGAGGATTACCTTTGAGATTATTGTGGAGCATTTGCAGTATGGTTCGGCGCACGATTCCAGAGGGTTGACGTGGTTATATCAAATGGATATTGATCTTTAGTATCGACCATTTAAGGGTTTGAGAGCACAATGTTTGAGACTGTGGTTGTATGATGGGTGGTCTTCATTTCGGTTAGCCATGTACCCTTTCACCTTTTTGATATATATAGTCTGTTGTTAGTCCATTGAGCCTCGCATGCGCATTATAACCTTTCTTTCTTATCACCTTGCTCACATTTTCACACTGAGATAGGGGCCCTTCAGTGTATGCATTCATTGTTTGGGAGTTTCGTGAGCCTTGGACCTAGGGGCACATTCTTCTCATTATCTCTTCTCATCATTGCATCACTACATTCCATTGTATCTCATTGGTTGTGTTCTTCATCTATTTTTCTTTATTCTATCTAGTGCTAGTTTTGCTTCATATTCTTTCCACCTTTAGTGGTGATCCTCCTCAGTTCATTACATGGAGGGTAGTCACGTTATTACCACTATCTATCCCATGGACACTGGTTCAGAGATTCTTAGTTTGAGAAAGTCATCTTGTCAAAGAGAGTTTTTATTACCTTAGCGTTCGAGAGCGTGTCTATCCATTATTGATATCATCTTTGGGGCTTATTTTGTTCATGTTTAGGGTGTGTACATTTGTATATATGTAAAAAAAAAAATGAATGAAAAAATGAAAAAAAAATTGAAAAAAAAAACGCATGTGCGTATTATTTTCTATCATTGAGTGTGTCTATTGATGTTCGAGAGTCACTTGATTGAGTGTGTTTGTTGATGGGAGTTCATATGTGAGCTTTCCGAGACTCTCCATGCTTTGTATTCATCTTATTGTATATTTTGAGAGCGAGATGAGTGACCTTCTCTTAGGAGCTCTGGGTCATTATCCCTTCCATCGTTACATTCATTGTTGATGTGACTTCACTCCATGTCTGATTTGAGTTGATCACTATTCCTCTTTGTGCTATTTGTTTCATCATTATCCTCGTTTTCGCTTCTGATTCATCATTTTCACTTCACGTCTTATTCTTTTCTTATAGCAACCCATCTCGGGTTTGATACTCTCTTCGCGTCATCATTACACATATCACTATCAGTTCATTTTGCTCTATTCGTCTCCTCATCGACATCATATTCGCGTTAGGCATTCTTAGGTCCATGGCTCACGGGATTTACTGTACATGGTGCATTTCATATATGAGGGCATGGGTTTCTGATCATTGGATATTTGAGCCTTGCTTCCTTTCATTTCTTTCACCTTATTACCTTAGCCTACGTTACGTCCTGGGTCTTAAGACCGCCCTGAGGCCATGATATCATGCATCGTGTTTTGATAGCTCTCATGTGGACGATACTTAGGATTGTTTGGAGAGCATTTTGATTATGATAGGCCAGGAATTGTGGTATGACCCTGTATTGGGGCATAGCCCTCTCAGAGAGTTTTCTTTTATCGGGTATGCAACCATTCTATTTGATACATGGCATTGGGGCACACCTTTCTTGATTAAGCTTTGTTTTTTTTTTAGATGACCATTATGCCAAGGCATACTTCTCTCAGTCGATGATGAATTTTTGAGTCATGGCCACCCTTCGGAGGAGATCAAATGTCCTTTTTCACATTGGAGCATGAGGTATGATTGGTATATTTCATTTGGTGTACTTTGCATAGGGGCATATTTCTCAGTCGACGATGGTTTTTGAGGCATAGTTGTTCCTTGGAGGTGATTAGATTCCTTTCACATTGGAGTATGAGGCATGATTGGTATATTTCATCTGGTGTACTTTGCATAGGGGCATATTTCTCAGTCGATGATGGTTTTTGAGGCATAGCTGTTCCTCGGAGGTGATTAGATTCCTTTCACATTGGGGTATGAGATATGACTGGGTGCTTTGATTGGATGTGTCTATAGGAGCATAGCCTTCTCATCATTGTTGACAGATGTTTGCGATGACTGGATCAGGACACTGACCCTTAACAGAGCATGCAACGGAGTTTATTCATTTCAAAGATTGCATTATACTGGGGCATAATCCTTTCATTGGTGATTGATCGTAGAGATATCAGCTTACATCTAGGCATGATCATGTCAGAGCGCATTTTTGTTGAGGCATATCACTTTGATTGATCTTTTTCATGTTGGGACATGCTCTTTCTTTAAATGAGGTTGGATACTCTCTTCATACCACCACGGTGACTTTGAGGAGTGGAGATTCATTTTGATTAAATGATGTATGATTGGTTGTACTCCTCTCATCGATGTCTGCTTCGGAGTTGCTTACATTGGGGCATTGCCCACCCATCGGTGATGGATTTTATGAGATGACGATTTATGCCAGACACATGCTTTTCATATATTATCTTGCATTGAGGGCTTACCCATCTTGAGATGATGCATTCATACTGGGGCATAGCCACCTTGCTGATTTTTGACATTGAGACTCCACCTCCTATTTATGATCGCTGCTTTTGATGGATCGTAGAGTCGTTGACACTTTGGGTTCAGACTTCTCAACATACTTGGCTCGACTTGGATACCGACTTTCCTTTGTTACACACTCATACATCCTACATTCAACACCATTATGCCTGCATCCATCTTGTCAGAGCCTCACATCTTTTGAGCCCACATATTTCATCATCCTACATGGCTTTATCCCTTTCTTTTGATCAAAGGAAGATGTAGATTAGTCTTGAGCTTTCTGGTTGAGTTTTCACATGCCTTTGGACATTAGGTTCAACATTTTCCATGATGGCAGGGCCTATTAGGTTGTTGATATATTTGTGATGATGTTTTCATGTTAATAGTTGATATGTTGTGTCTTGTTTTGCTTATATTTCAGACTTGGAGTTTTGGTCAACATTTGTCTGGTCCGTTAGTTTAGTTTTGCTTTGATTAGTTTCTGTGATGTATAGTCTTGTTTAAGCATTTATTCATTGATGTTAGACTTTTTCATTGCATCATTGTTTAGCATATCTTATAGTGTCTTGTACGGTGACATTTTGTGTCTTATGTTGGTTACTATTTTACATTGGGGCATACCCCCATCCTTGAGTTCATGAGATATTTTGCAGATTTTCTCCCTACTCGTTCTACTTCCTAATTCTTATGAGTCGTCATACTGGGGCATCCCTCATTTCTGGGTTTATCATATCTCCTGTTGATTTCATGGTCGTTCGACCCATTTGCTGATATTTCCGAGTCTTTTACTGGGGCATCCTCCCTTTTCATTGAGTTTGTTATCTCAGTCACTTATTCAGGGTTATTTTGGGTGTTTTTGGTTGTAGACCACATTTCTTGTTTCTTGTTTTTGCTTTAGGTGTTTTCGTTTGTGGATTGCATGCTTCTCTCACTTCCTTCAGCTTGTTTAGAGCATCCCCCTACTGTCATTTTGTTTAGGGCATCCCCCTACTGTCATTTTGTTAGGGCATCCCCCTTCCTTCAGTTTGTTTAAGGCATCCCCCTATTGTTAGTTTGTTTAGGGCATCCCCCTACTATCATTTGTTGAGGGCATCTCCCTTTCCTTTAGTTTATTTGAGGTTTCTCTTTTTCTTCAATTTATTTAGAACATCCATCTACCGTCAGTTTATTTAGGGCATCACCCTACGACCAATTTGTTTAGTGTCCCCCTATTGTTAGCTTGTTTTGGGCATCCCCCTACTGTCATTTTGTTTAAGGCATCTCCTTTCCTTCAGCTTGTTTAGGGCATCCCCCCATTGTTAGTTTGTTTAAGGCATCCCCCTACTGTCATTTTGTTTAGGGCATACCACATTTCCAGAGATAGTTGTGTCCTCGTTTTAGTGAGTTGATCATCTTGATTTTAGTCACCCTTCAGTGGTTTGACTTGGAGTCGTAGACTGCGATCTCCCATTTTAGCCGTACGGTGCCCCTCTTCATGGAGTCACATGATCCTCATCGCTCACAAGATGCATGCCAAGTTGATGGCCAATTGTTATCTTATCATGATCTCCAAGTGGAGTCTTTCTTAGGCCATTCTATCAGGCTCACACTTTTTAGCATTTAGATATCATCATGCTTCTTCTTCTGGGAGTCACCTCTTTGATGTTTAGATCTAATTCAGATGTGTTTGGATCACCAAGATCGCGTGTTTGATGAGGGATGATTCGATGTCACTTGTTTTTCTGACCTGTCACATATCCGATGCCATACTGGGGCATATTCCATTTCGGGTGACATTTATGGATCTTCATTGAGTCGCCCGATCATCCTTACTTGTGAGACGTGTATCGAGACGATGACTCGTTCGCCATTTTTATGATGATTCCTCAGTAGAGACTCTTGGGAGCCGTCTGGTTAGGCCCGCACTTCTCGACATTCAGATGTCATCATGCTTTCTTCTGGGATATGCCTATTTAATGTTTGTACCCGATTCAGTCATGGATTCGGATGACCGGGATCATACATTTGATGAGGGTTGATTCGATGTCACCTGTTTTTCTGGTTTATCTCATATTTGATGCCATACTAAGGCATACTCCGTTTCAAACGAGATTTATGGACCCTCATGGAGTTGCAAGGCCATCATCACTTACTGGATGCACATTGAGACGTTGACATGTTCATTACCTTATCACGATACCTCTATTGAGCTATTCAGGCAGGCCCACATTTCTCAACATTTGGTTGTTGTCATGCTTCTTATTCTGGGATATGTTCCCTAGATGTTTGGATTTGATTTGGATCACGGAGACCACATGCTCGATGATGGATGATTTCATATCACCTGATCTCCGACCTATCATACATTCGATGTCATACTGGGGCATATTACCATTCTGGATGAGATTTACAGATCTTGGTGGAGTTGTGCACTTATCCCCATTTGCGAGACGATGATCTATTCGCTATATTTACGATGATTCCTCAGTGGAACCTCTCGGGAGTTGCCCAGTTAGGCCTACACCTCTCGACACTTAGATGTCATCACGCTTCCTTTCGGGAGGTGCCCCTTTGATCTATGGGCTTGATTCAGTTGTAGACATGAATGACTTGGATCGCGCATTCGATGATGGATGATTTGAGCTCATCTGATTTTCTGACCTGTCACATTTTTTATGCTACACTGGGGCGTATTCCCCATTTCGGTCAAGATTTGTAGATCCCCCACTGATTTGCATGATCATCCTTGATTTTGAGATACACATCAGGTTGATGATTCGATTTCATTGTGTCCTAATACTCCGTGGAGCCTTTCTTGAGTCTTTCAGCCAGATTCACGTTTTCTGATATAGTTGTGATTCTTGGACGGAGTTATCTCAGGCGCGTGGATTCCCGCGTCACCATTTCAGCGGAGTACATATTGGATCCTTTATACGTCCCCATGGAATTATTCTCGACTTATCAGGACCGACCAAATACGTCTGACATTATACTGGAGCATATTTCCCTCCTTCAACTGCGGAGGCGATCGTTCTCTCACAAATCTGTTACAGTTTTTCATCACTCAATCGAGAGATATTGTATTTGCTTTACTGGTCACTATTCCCGTGTTTTTTTTTTATCGAGATGAGTTTTCAGTGGAGCATGACATTCAGATTATTCTCTTGAGACTCTGTCAGATTATTCGTTTCAGATGACGATGGACTCCTACAGTAGGGTATTTCGAGTTAGAGGTGTCTGACTCATCATGACATTTTGTCAGGCATCATGATCCAGTCGGATGGGTTATGAGACTATGTTCGCAGTCGATTTGATCATTCTGACTTGCTAGTAGAGCATATTTCGAGACTCGTGGAGTCCCTTTCAGCTATTTCCATTGGATTGAGAGTTGCGGCAGCATGCTATACTAAGGCATAGTCCACTCCTTCATTACCTGCCTTGTAGTTTGGCATTCAGAGCCACTATTTATTCTCGGTTTACGGCATTCAGAGTCACTCATCTCTAGCATGGCGTTCAGAGCCACCATGTCTTTTCAGTCATGACGTTCAGAGTCGTTTTTTTTAGCTTGACATTCCTAGTTACCAGTTTAGTTAGGCATTTAGAGCTTTTGTTTTAGCTTCGCATTCATCGATGTTTCTTTTAGTTTGGCATTTAGAGCTGTTGTTTCATTTTGGCGTTCAGAGCCGTCGTTTTCATTTTGGCATTCAAAGTCATTGATCATTTTTCAGCTTGGCGTTCAAAGCCACCATGTCTTCTTGTTTACGACATTCAGAGTCATCTTTCTTAGCTTAACGCTCATAGTTATCAATTTTAATTTTGGCGTTCAGAGCTGTTGTTTCTGCATGGCATTTAGAGCCATCACATCTTCGTTCGGCATTCAAAGCCACACCTTCATTTTGGCATTCAGAGCCACCTTCACGTTTTTAGTTCGACGTTCAAAACCGCTATGTCAAGTCGGCGTTCAAAGCCATGGTTTTGGGTCGACATTTAGAATTATCACATCATCTTTCCGCTTGGCGTTCAGAGCCACATCTCCATTTCGACATTCAAAGTCGCTTCTTCAGTTTGGTGTTTAGAGCCATTGTTTGATTTTAGTTTAGTATTCATAGCCATCATACATTTTTCTTGATTTGGTGTTCAGAGTCGTATCTCCAATTTCGGCGTTCAGAGCCATCATCGTTTCACAGTTTCGGCGTTTAGAGCCACATCTCCAGTTTCGGCGTTCAGAGCCACCATCGTTCTCAATTTTGGCATTCAGAGCCATCATCGTTTCACAGTCTCGACATTTAGGGCCGCATCTCCAATTTCGGCGTTCAAAGCCACCATAGTTCTCAGTTTCGGCATTCAGAGCCATCATCATTTCACAGTCTTGACATTCAGAGTCGTATCTCCAATTTTAGTGTTCAGAGCCACCATCATTCTTAGTTTCAGCGTTCAGAGCCATCATCGTTTCACAATTTTGGTGTTCAAAGCCATATCTTCAGTTCCGGCATTTAGAGCCACCATCGCTCTTAGTTTTGGCTTTCAGAGCCTTCATCGTTTCATAGTCTCGACGTTCAGAGCCACATCTCCAATTTCGGCGTTCAGAGCCACCATCATTCTCAGTTTTAGCGTTCAAAACCATCATCGCTTCATAGTTTCAGTGTTCAGAGTCGTATCTCCCGTTCCAACATTCAGAGCCACCATCGTTCTCAATTTCGGCATTCAGAGCCTTTATCGTTTCACAGTTTAGACGTTCAGAGCCACATCTCCAATTTTAGCATTCAAAGCCACCATCATTCTTAGTTTTGGCGTTCAGAGCCATCATCGATTCACAGTCTCGACATTCAGAGTCACATCTCCAATTTTGGCTTTCAAAGCCACCATTGTTCTCAGTTTCGGCGTTCAGAGCCATCATCGTTTCATAGTTTCGATGTTCAAAGTTGCATCTCCAGTTTCGGCGTTCAGAGCCACCATCGTTCTCAGTTTTGGCGTTTAGAGCCATCATCGTTTCACAGTCTTGGCATTTAGGGCCGCATCTCCAATTTCAGCGTTTAGAGCCACCATAGTTCTCAATTTCGGCGTTCAGAGCCATCATCGTTTCACAGTCTCGGCATTCAGAGCTGCATCTCCAATTTGGGCGTTCAGAGCCACCATCATTCTCAATTTCAACGTTCAGAGCCATCATCGTTTCATAGTTTCGATGTTCAGAGCCGCATCTCCAATTCCAGTGTTCAGAGCCACTATCGTTCTCAGTTTCGTGTTCAGAGACTTCATCATTTCATAGTCTCGACGCTCAAAGCCGCATCTCCAATTTCGGCGTTCAGAGCCACCATCATTCTCAGTTTCGGCGTTCAAAGCCATCATCTTTTCATAGTTTCGGTGTTCAAAGCCACATCTCTAGTTTCGGCGTTCAGAGCCACCATCATTTTCAATTTTAGTGTTCAGAGCCGCATCTCCAGTTTCAGCGTTTAGAGCCATCATCATTTCACAGTTTCGGCATTCAGAGTTGCATCTTCAGTTTCGACGTTCAGAGTCATTACTTGTCTTCTAGTTTGGCGTTCAAAGCCACATCACTCATTTCAGCGTTCAAATGCGCATCTTTAGTTTGATTAACAGAGTCGATGTCTTCTAGTTTGGCGTTCGAAGCCACATTCTCAATTCGACACTTAAAGTCCTCATATCTATCTTTCATTCGATCCATCACCACTTCCCTCCATTGTTGGTGTTTAGTGCCATTGGGTGTACTCCTTCAAGCCTTTTGAGTCACATTTTCATCCTCAATTTTAGCATTCAGAGCCGTTTTTCATTCCCATTCATGCATTTTGAGTCATCATCTTTCTTTAGTTTGGCATTCAAAGCAGTTATACTTATCCGTTCAGCCACCTTGAGTCACCATCTTTCTATGTTTTTTTAAGTTCAGAGTCTTTTCTCCTCAGCTGTACCATTCAGGGTCGTTGTCCTTGGCATTCATATTCACTGGCGTTACACATCTTGCCTTCATGGCTTTGCACTTATCCTCATTTTCCTCACCTCGTTACCCTGCACTTATCACCTATTCGTCATTGCTCTTCCAGATTTCCTTTTTCACTGCTCATGACACAGTCCTTTGAGTTCACGACACATACTTCGGTCATGTTGTTGGGCATCCTACACTTTTCATTTTCATGTAGTTCACATAGGATAGTCTCTTTCGGGCACATTCTTTCTTGTACTCTAAAGTGGTTCGACCGTTATTCATCTTTGATATGGTCTTTCGAGTCACTTTTGAAGACGTCTTAAAGGGAGCCTGGGTCCTTAGTGTGGCCTCAAAGGCATTTTTAGGCATCATTTCCTCTTAGGATTAGAGTCTTTGTGTTCATCTATTAGTCTGAGTGAGTTCGTGTTTCACTGGTGTCCCTGTGGGAGGTCTCCTTCTTCGGTAGAGTCCATTTCATTCCACTCATTATTCACACTTTCTTTTCACTCTAGCGTTCATATTCCTTACACTCGCTGTAGACCCTCAATTTTGTCCTCCTAGCGCATGTCCTATTAGATACTTGTTCGATACTTTACAGTTAGCTCCTTGGTGACCCATATCTACTCACGCTACCTACCTTTCTTGAGCCACCTCGGAGACTCTGGTTGAGGGATTGCCTAGCCCTTTATTGTGACCCATGGCAGTTTTGATTTAGACTTAAGCTTTTCTTTATTCTTTTAGGATAGTTCTTAGGCATGTTTAGGCCACTTAGACAATACCCCGATCACTTTAGGACACTTAGGTTCACCTTAGGCCCGCTTAAACACTTCATTGAGGCTCAACTTTTTATACAATCTTTTTATTATTATTGCATGCATTTGATAATTATATTTATTTTGTTTGTTTATTTATTTATTTATTTATTTTTTATCTTTCTATTTCTCTTATACTTTTATTTTATTTTATTTTACTTAGTTATTTGTGTACTTATTTAATAGAAAATTGCTTGAATCGTTCGGACTTTAAATACGCATACGATCCCCTTATTAAATTATGGAATTATATGATTCGATCTCTCCTTCATTTTTTTAATCATCTCATATTTTATTATCAAGCTCATAATTTTTATCAGTTTCTTCTCTTTTACCTTTTTAAATTTTATCTTATTCTGTTTTGCATGAGGAGAAAAATTGCATGGGATTTCTTCGGGAAGATTATGAGCAAGGTAAAGACGATTCTCCAAGCAATGAGGAAATGATTCTAGCGCACAGATTTTGGAGGGGAGCCGTCCACTTTGGAGAGTGGGATCTCCACAGCCGCCAACACAAGAGGTCTCCACCGGCATACTAAAGGAGGTTTCAGAAAAGCGTACAACACGCATGATCAGTTCCGGAGAATGGAGGGCTCCACAACACGGCCTGTAGCTTCTTTCCTTTTCTTTCTTTAAAAATGAGCAGCTATCACATCGAAGAGAAGGGGGCAGCCAATAAACTAGTCATCTTTCAGCACTATAGAATTGAGAAAGTAAGAATCTTCTACCTCATATTAAATAATTTTCAAATCCGGAAAGATGCAGCGTATAAGGAAATATCGTGGCTGAATGAGAGATCCTTTGGGATGACAAAATCAGAAACCTCTTACACGGATGGTGGTGCATTCCATATCAGCAGTCATACTTTCCACACTGAAGAGGCCATCCACGCGCATTAAAAGAGAAAATAAAAATTTCCCATAGAGAGGCTGCCATATAGAAGGAAGGTGCCGCCATATAAACAAGGAAAGAGATTATTTTCTGTGGGTAGTGAGATCCACAGGAAGGGAGATTTTTTATTTTGGCCGAAACAGAGAGAGGAAGGGAGAGATATTCTGGAGGACAGGGAGAATAGACTTTTTTTTTCTGGGAGCATAGAGGTCCACAGCGGTCTAAAGATACATTGATAAATTGCTTAATCTCGAAGGAGAGTCGAGATCTAATCCAAATCTGGCTGCCATAAAGAAAGGAAACTGTCGGAGCCCTGGGTTTTAATTTAGATTAATGGATTATTGCTAGCGGTAAAGATTGAAGCCACGTGCATGGGATTGGAGTTTGGGGTCAGATTATATGGAAACAGATTGATTACTCCTACAAACCAATTGGTTGGTCTCTTGGTGATGCCGACAAGCTTTAGCGGTTGCAAGGAACCAACTATTTGATGGTGGCAATCCGGTTTCCTAGCGGACAGAATTGAGGATGGGAAAAAGAAGGCTGTGACTGATCTTGAATCCAGACAGAGAGTGTTCGAGAGAGAGAGCACGAAGTGGTGCAGTGGCAGCAGTGTAGTGGCTGAGATCGGAGAGGCACATGGGTCGGAGGCACGAGGTGAATGGGAGGAGAAAGAATGGGCTTTTGATGATGACGTTCAAGGGGAATTTCACTCCATAAAGATGCAACGCTTTGGGGATTGTGCAATGCATGGGTAGCCATCAGACCATGCATTCTTGTAATTGATTTTTAAAAAAATCCTACTGTCACTTTTGGTGGAAAACGGCCCATGCATTATTGGAAAAGGTAAGCTAAAGGTAAGCTAGAACTCTTTGTTTAATTTTTGACGTGTGAATCTTAATTTGGTAGTGGCTTTAGAATTTTAGTTTTGTTTAATTTAATTATTTCCATGACGATATATTCATCTACGTGCTTTAGACTTTATTTTTATGTTTTTATTTTTATTTTTAATGTTAATGTGAATAAAAAAAATAAATTTGTTTAGGAATGTTTAGATAATTAATTTAGTGAACCTCATATTGGTGTTTGTGTATTTCCGAATTCGATAAATTTGATTTTAATCCATTAATATTCAATTGTGTACCTTATTATAATTTTAGTTAGTTAATTTAGTTAATCACGTGTTATCGTTTTTGTGTTTTAAGTTTATTAATTTTAATTTTGATCCGTTAATATTTAGTTTGAATATTTTAGAGTTTTAGTCAATTAATTTAGTCAATTAGATGTTATTATTTTCGTGTTTTAAGTTTAATAATTTTAATTTAGATTTATTACTTAAAGGTTAGAACTGCGTTTAAATTTAGTTTTGATGTATCATTTTAAATTAAAAAAAAAAAAGAAGTAAAATTGATTTCATATAGTTTTAGCTTTGATTCATTATATTAGGAAAAAAAAATGATTTGATCTCTATTTAATTTAATTTTGATTCATTGCATTAGATTGAAAGCATTTGAGTTTTATTTATTTATTTATTTATGTATTTTCTACTCATTTAATTACTTGTTATTCATTTATTTACTTATTAATAAGATTGATTCTATAGGTTAGACATATAGTTTTAAAATTTGTTTTGGTTAGTTTTTAAATGATTTTAGGTGCAAGTGTTTTTATAAAATTTTAGTTCGTTAAATAATTGATCATATGTGTTAAGGATTTGATTTTTTTAGATTTGCCTTATGTTTAATTCATTCACCTATTCAGTTTAGGCATTTTCTATAATATTAGTTCTTTAATAAAATTAATTCTATGATTGGAAATACATTTTGATTGTTACTCTTAATTGACGTGTTTCTTGAAAATTAGTTATTAAATCTTGGTGAGTACCTCGTTAGCTTATTTGACCTAAGTTTGAATAATTTATTGCTTTGGTAGTCTTTGGTAAAATTTACTTTTCGGAGGCTATCGGAAAATAGTGAAGATTGGCCTCCATTCTCACCTTCAATTTTATCGGTTGTCAAAAATTCTACTTTGTGATGTTGTTCTTTTTTTTCTTTGTATTTTGATTCATACATTTTATTGTTTTCAAATTGACTTCTTTTCTCTTTAAAACATAACAATATTCTCAAAATCTCATTTTCCTTAAAAATCCATTTCAAAAATTCATTTAGAGTTTCTTAGAGTCAAAAGATCCCCTTAATAATCTATTTCAAAAATTCATTTAGAGTTCTTAGAATCAAAATCTCATTTTTTAAAATTATGTGCAACCATGTTTTGATCGGTTCACATCTTTCAAATAAAATTATAGTTTTGAATAAAACACGAATCAAAGCTTGTGGTCTCAAATAAATGGGATGATTCTAAGCTAAATTCGTGTATATCGATTGGGGAATTGGTGAAACCCCTACATAAGAAAATCTTTTCATAAATTATTTTTGTTGCCACTGTTGTCACTTGTTGAAATTATGTCTATCTTTTTTTAGGAATTGTATACAAGATGAGTGTGATAATTAGTGTTTTCATATACTTTGAATATTTTTACTATGCTAATTAGATAACGAGCATGCTAGGATTTCTATATTTTATTATTTATTATCTAACCCTTCACATCTTATGGAAGCGCATTGTAAGTTATCTATGTTATCCAGGTACATCCCTTATCACCGACTTTCTAAATTTTGTAAACAATCATGTCACTGTGAAATATGCATATGTTTGATAATCCTTAGGTGCTTAGATGTATGCTAGATTCGCTATGATTAAATACATGTTGTATGCTATACTTTTATACTAACTTTAATGTCTTGTGATAGCGCTTAAGAAGCAGCCCAGGTACGTACCCTAAATCTTCTTCATGATTGTGATTGGTTTTCCTGCTAAGCATGCTATTTTTCGAAATCACCTAGCCTACTTAGGTATCCATGATTAATCGGTTAATTGCTATATTTCCCCCAACTTAGTCAGTAGAGACCTTTTTAGGGCTTAGAGGGGTGCTACCTCCTAGAGGTACCTTCCCAATAAGTAACCTGATCCCCGGACTAAGACTCGGGTTTTTCAAAGACATGCCTTTTTTCCAAAAATTATGGAGTCACATTTTAGGGTTTTTCTTTCTTGTTTTATTTTCCCTTTAAAATAAAAATAAAATAAGTGGCGACTCCAATTTCTCTAAAAATTAATTTTTCACAAATAAAAAGCGAGTCTCGCCGATCGAGTGGGGACACACGTGAAAAATGCGGGTCCACACTCGCGAACTCTACTGAAGAGGGGCATATTTGTAGACCCCCTTTCTGGACGACCCAGGGAATGAAATTTTTTTCCATTTCTTTGAAGTAGGGGGGGAACTCTTTCTGAAAAAAAAAAAAAAACCGACCGCATAGGACATGTGGCAAAGACGGCATGGTGGTAGCAGGGAGCAGGTGAAGACTTATGGGAGAAGAAAAACAAGGGGGGTGGGGGTCCGAAATAGAGAGAAAAAGAAGATAGGAGATGAGGTTTTTTTTAGGCGCTTAAGAGGATTCCGGAAATTTTTTGAGGGCTTGGCTGGAAGAGCGATCTTGCCTGGAGGAAAATTTGAGCAGCTTGAGAAAGAAAAAGACGTTGAGAAAAACGTGTCTAGAGAGAGAATATCAGATGGGATGGATGGAAGCAGGTGGCTCAACGGGATCAAGGGGTTTTCAACAGAAAGAGAGAAGAAGACACGAAGGGCATACCGATTCCAATTTCAGCAATTTTGTATTCATTTATGGTTTTTGATTCAACAAACCCGTCCCTCTTCTCAATCCAACTAAAACCAGGCTTCTTATGGACCCCTTACTCTTTCATCACCTTCCTAATATTCTCAACCTCTTCCCACTCTCCATCAGCAGTATAAATGTCTGACAACGTTACAAAACCTCCAGGTCTTTTCAACTCCATCCTCAGAATATCCTCGGCCATCAGTTTAGCTAAATCTCTCCTGCCATGGATCTTACAGCCATTGAAGAAAGCTCCAACGATTGAATCTGTAACTTTAATTGGCATTTCCTAAATAATTCATAAGCTTCTACCATCCTGCCTGAACGGCATAAAAGGTCAAGAACACGAGAATAATGCTCTTGGCTAATCTCAACCCCGTATTTCTCTTTCATGGACCTAAAGATAGTTAAACCCTTCCCAACTAGGTCGGCTACAAGTAGAAAGAACTGAAATCAAAGTGATGTGATTTGCTGACATTCCTTCTACTTGCATCCTCTCAAACAGCTGAATTGAGGAGTCAACCAAACCATGCTTCCTATGACATCCAATCATGGCATTCCATGATGCAACATTCTTGATGGGAATCCTATCAAACACATCCCAAATATCTTTCACAGTCCCGCATTTTGAGTACATGTCAATAAGAGCAGTAACAACAAACACATTCATGTCAAGCCCCATTTTGTAAATCAAGCCGTGAAGTTCTTTCCCTCTATGAATTGAGCCCATCAATCCACAAGCAGGAAGCAATCTAATGACAGTCACCTGGTTGGGCATAATCCCAACCGTCTTTTGGGCTGAAGAAACTGTGTTGTTGATGTTTGAGGAAGTCTGAGAGAAGTGGAGGCCCGTCTTAGTGGTAGAAAGGATTTTGTGTTGGTTGTTACAGCTGTTGGTCTGGGCATGTTTACTCTGTCATTTGTTGAAGCTAGAAGGATTAGATATGGTAAGGGCAAGAGATAGGAAATTCTTCTGACAGACATCATCCGTAGTTTTGAAGGACCCAATGATGGCTTTTTCTTCGCTATGGTCCGTCTTGCCAAGATAAGTTTTAAAATTGCAAACTTCGTTTATTTTTATTTATTTTATTTTTAGTTTGTTATTGTTTTTTAGAGTTTTAGTTAATTAATTTAGTCAATTAAATCATTGTTTTCACATTTCAAGTTTGTTATTTTCTTTTAACTTGGATGCATAAATAGTTTGTTATTGTTTTTAAAGTTTTAGTTAATTAATTTAGTCAATTGCAAGTTATTGTTCTCGTGTTTTAAATATGAAAATTTTAATTTTGATCCATAAATGTTCAATTCGAGTATTTTAGAGTTTTACTTTCTTAGCCTAATTAATTCCATGTCATTATATTTGTGTTTCTAATATGATAACTTTATTCTTATTTATATTTATTTAATTATTGTTTTTATTAGTCTTGTTTAGTTGTTTAGTGTTTAGAATTCTGGTTTCTTAGTTAAATTAATTCCATGTTATTATATTCTAGTCATTTCAGTTTATTAAGTAATCAATCTTCAAAGTAGTTTTCCAAATTTAATCTTTAAAATTCAATTCTCAAAATAGTTTTCCGAATTTAATATTTAAAATTCAATTCTCAAAATAGTTTTTCAAATTTAATTTCTTAAAAATTTAATTCTCAAAATAGTTTTCCGAATTTAATCTTTAAAATTCAATTCTCAAAATAATTTTCCAAACTTAATTTCTTAAAAATTTAATTCACAAAATAGTTTTTCGAATTTAATTTCTTAAAAATTTAATTCTCAAATAATTTTCTAAAATTAATTTTTAAAATACAATTCTCAAATAGTTTTCTAAAATTTCCAAATTTAATTTCTTAAAAATTTAATTCTCAAATCAAGATTCTTCAAAATTCTGATTTCTAAATTTAATTTCCAATTTCCGGAATTCCAATTTCCACGTTTATTTATTTAATAATTATTATATTCGTCATTGTTATTATTTCATTTATTTATTTTTAAAATCTCATCTTTAAGTAATTCTTCAAAATTCCGATTTCCAAATTTAATTTCCAATTTCCGAAATTCCAATTTCCACATTTATTTATTTAATCATAATTATTTTCGTTATTATTATTACTTTATTTATTTATTTTTAAAATTCCATCTTTAAGTAATTCTTCAAAATTCTGATTTCCAATTTTAATTTTCAATTTTCAAAATTCTATTTTTCACATTTATTTATTTAATCATTATTATTTTCAGTATTATTTTATTTATTTATTTATTTTAAAAAATTCCATCTTTAAATAATTCTTCAAAATTCTGATTTCCAAATTTAATCTTCAATTTCCAAAATTCCAATTTTCACATTTCTTTATTTAATCATTATTATTTTCGTTATTATTTTATTTATTTTTAAAATTCCATCTTTAAATAATTCTTCAAAATTCTGATTTCCAAATTTAATCTTCAATTTCCAAAATTCCAATTTTCACATTTATTTATTTAATCATTCTTATATTCGTTATCATTTTATTTATTTATTTATTTATTTTTAAAATTCCATCTTTAAATAATTGTTCAAAATTCTGATTTCCAAATTTAATCTTCAATTTCCAAAATTCCAATTTTCACATTTATTTATTTAATCATTATTATTTTCGTTATTATTTTATTTATTTATTTATTTATTTTTAAAATTTCATCTTTAAATAATTCATCAAAATTCTGATTCCCAAATTTAATAAATTCTGATTTTCACATTTATTTATTTAATTATTATGATTCTCGTTATTGTTATTGTTATTTATTTATTTTTAAAAATTCCATTTTAAATAATTCTTTAAAATTCTGATTTCCAAATTTAATTTCCAATTTTCAAAATTCCAATTTTTACATTTATCTATTTAATCATTATTATTCTCGTTATTATTATTTTATTTATTTATTTACCATCTTTAAATAATTCTTCAAAATTCTGATTTCCAAACTCCAAGATTCCAATTTTCACATTTATTTATTTAATCATTATTATTTTCGTTATTATTTTATTTATTTATTTTTTTTTAAATTTCATCTTTAAATAATTCATCAAAATCCCGATTTTTGAATTTAATTTCCAATTTTCAAAATTCCAATTTTCACATTTATTTAATCATTATTAATTTCGTTATTATTATTTTTTTATTTAAAAAAAATTCCATCTTCAAATAATTCTTCAAAATTCAAATTTTCAAAATTTCCATTTTTAAATGATTTCCAAGTTTTCTATTTTCATAATTTAATTTTCAAAACTCCAATTCTCAAATAATTTGCTAATTTCTTTCAAATTTAATTTCCAAAGTTCCAATTCCTTAATTTATTTTTCAAAACTCTAATTCTCAAATGATTTTTAAAAATTCCAATTTCTTTCAAATTTAATTTCCAAAATTCCAATTCTTAAATTTAATTCTCAATCAAATAAATTTCAAAAATCCAGTTTTCTCTTGAACGATTTTAATTCCACTCCGATTCTCAAATAATCTTCTGTTTCTCTTAATTTTACCTAAGCAAGAACGAATTCTTCATAATTCTAAAACAACGGAATTTGTGAGACTAATTCATGCAAGATAAATTGGGCCTTGGTGGGGAGCCCGACATCAAATAAGTTTTATTTAAAATAAAAATGAACTTGAGTTTAGAGCCATGTGTGCCATTGATGGTTTCGTATTCTGTTTGGTGTCATGCGAGCTATACTTTATATTCCTTAATTGTGCACTAACACCATTTCTTGATAGCGCATTATGGCTCATTACCAAGGTACGCACCCGCTCTCACTCTGGCCATCCTTTATGCGTGTTTCGATTCCCATATGTGCATGATCATTTTGGCATCTCTCAATTTACTTACCAATTGCCATGATTGCTTCATTTTATTAGTAGAGACTCGTTTTTAGGGACTTAGAGGGGTGCTACGGTCATTACCCTACCTTCTCGATAAGTAACCCGACCCCCGAGCCCGACTCGATTTTTTGTAGACCACCTTTTCCAATTAAGGAGTCACACTTAGGGTTTCTTTCTTATTTTGTTTACCATTTAAAAATAAAACAAAAATAAGTGGCAACTCCAAGTCATTTTCTTAATAAATAAATCATTTTCCAAATAAAAATCGAGCTCGCCATCGAGTGGAAGCGCATGAGCCGAAATGCGGGGTCCATAAATGTCTTTTAATTTTATCTCTTATTTATAAGACTCATGTTTTCAACCCGAAGGTCATGGAACCCATGTTCTCAACCTATAGGGTGTGAAATTTCTCTTTCTTTCTCTTGCTTTCTTATTATTTGATTCCATTATGAGTTTTTATTTTTATTTTTTGTCTCTCTTTGTCTTTCTACGATACTATTTGCTCACAAAATGACATAAGTTAGTAAAGAGTTTGATGTTTGGTGCTATTTTATTTTTGTAGATACTACAACCCTAAGAGTAATCTTGACACTTGCTCCATTATCATTTGTGTTTTGTGTCTTTCTTTAACATTCATTAGTGTTGTGCCTCACTCTAATAGATTTGTGTTTCATGTCCTTCTTCAGCATTCTCCAGCATTGTCTCTCGTTTCTTTCATCATTCTTATGAAGCATTCAATTTCGATTAAACAAATGAACATTATTTTGTAGGATTGATTTTTTTTTAGTGATTCAGAATTGTAGTATATCCATTATATTAATTTTGTCTGTAATTCATATTATTTTGTAAATAAATAAATTTTAAATTTATTTTAAAATATTTATTAGTAGTATATCCATGATTTATTTTAATATTTTTTATTTTAGATTAAAAGAGTGATTTCAAAAACAACAATATGAAAGAAGAAATTGGAAAGATAAATTGCATTGACATCTTTATATATGACTTTAATTAATTTTAAAAATATCTAAAATTTATTATGAAAGAAACATATATATATAACTCTTGAATTTTCATTTAAATGTCTCATCAAATATGATAAAAATAATTCATAAATCTTGATAATCATTATTAATTATTAAAAACTAAAAATAATTTTTGAGAATTCTTGATATTAATTTTCAAACATTAAATTATTATGATTAAAATTACCATAATTTTTATAAATTTATTTGAAGTAATAAATAAAAGTCCTAAATTTAAAAAAAAAAAAAACAAATATATGAATTATAAAATAAATCTCATTTATAAGAAAATGTATAAAAAAATATAAAATAATTAAAATAGATGTATAAGATAATGTTGTAAAAGTGGAGGAAGAAGAAAACAAAAAAAAAAAAGGATAAAATGCATAGGAAAACTCAATAGAATTTCATTAAGGGTCCCTCCATTTTATAAGGAGTTACAAAAATATTTATGGATGATCATCCACAAGTTACCATAGTGGTACAAAATCTCATATTTTAAAACACTCCTCCTTGGATGATCATAAGGATATGGTAACTGCCTCGTCAAAAACCTTGCCAGTAAAACCCTATGGGACAAAACGTGGACAAAGGAAAAAAGAGTGCAGTATATACATCTTAACTTTCTACCCCTTTTATACATATGATTATGATTTCTTCAACTCTTCAATTGGTAGATATCTTAATCTTTTCATTTCAATATCATACTTTAACCTTTTCATAGTGGTCGAAGGTAACGTCTTTGTGAATAGATATGCTAGATTATTACATGACCGAATCTCCTGACCATCAATCTCACCTTTCTCCTAGAGCTCTTGGTTGTAGAAGAATTTAGGGGAGATATGCTTAGTTTTGTCACCTTTTATGAATCCTCCTTCAATTTGCACAATACAAGCAACAATATCTTCATGTAATTTGGTTGTATTGCCTCATATGGAAGGTAGTTCACATGTTTCTTGAATATGTTGAATCATTGACCTTAGCCATACACATTCATGCCTTGCTTCATGAATTGCAAGAATTTCTGAATGATTTGAAGAGATGACTACCATCGTTTGCTTGATTGATCTTTAAGATATTGTTGTACCACCATAAGTAAAGACATATCCCATTTGGGATTGAGCTTTATGGGGATCTGAAAGACATCCTACATTAGCATACTCAATCAATTGCGATTTTAATTCTTTTGAATAATATAAGCCATGATCACTTGTTCCACAAAGGTATCGTAATATATGTTTAATCTCGTTCCAATGCCTTCTAGTTAGGGTAAAATTGTATCTTGCAAGCAAGTTAACAGAAAATGCTATGTCTAGTCTAGTACAATTTGCAAGATACATTTTGCACCGATTGCGCTGAGATATGGTACTTTTGGACCAAACAATTCTTCATTTTCTTTTTTAAGACGAAACAGGTCTTTATTCACTTCAAGTGAATGACTAACCATGGGAGAATCAAGTGGACGTGATTTTTCCATATAAAATCATTTTAATACTTTCTCTATATATGTCAATTGATGGACTTATATGTTATTTGAACAATGCTTGATCTGCAAGCCGAGACAATCTTTTTGTTTTCCTAAATCTTTAATCTCAAATTCCTTCTTTAAATAATTGGATGTTTTTGTGAGCTCTTCAGGAGTCCCTATAAGGTTCAAATCATCCACATATACTGCAATTATTGTAAGCCCAATTTTCAATTTCTTGATAAAAACACATGGTCAAATTGGATTATTCACATATCCTTCTTTTAACAAATACTCACTCAAACGATTATACCACATGCGTCTAGATTGCTTTAATCTATATAGAGATTAGTTTGATTGAATACATGTTTCGAGGCTTTGGATTAGTTTCTTTAGGTAATTTAAATCATTTAAGGACTTTCATATATATGTCAATATCTATAAACCCATATAAATAAGTTGTAGCAACATCCATGAGACACATATCTAGTCCTTCAAAGACCATTAAACTTATAAAGTATCAAAATGTGATTACATCCATTATAGGGGAATAAGTTTCCTTATAGTTTATACCAGGTCTTTGAGAGAAACCTTAAGCAACAAGTTGTGCTTTATATCTTACTATTTTATTATTCTCATTTCACTTTCTCATAAAGACCCATTTATATGCAATAGGCTTTATGTTTCTAGGTGTTTGAACTACAAGTCCAAATTCCTCTCGTTTTGCTAATGAGTTTAGCTCTATTTTGATTGTTTCTTTCCATTTTGGTCATTCATTCCTTGTTTGACATTCACCCACAATTTGTGATTTTTGATCTTCATCATTTCTCATGAGATCCATAGCTACTTGGAATGCAAATATATTGTCTATGATGATGTCATTGTGGTTTCTTGTTTCTCTCGTGTGACTCATTGAGATCTCTTCAATTCTAGATATCGGTATTTGATCAATTTGTGTCTCTTCAAGGACTAACTGTTTACCAAGTTGGTTTTCATCATTTGACCCTTTCATATTTGTAAGCTCTTCAAGAATACCAAACTTTTCATATGTTGTTCCTTTTTTCTTTTTTTTTTTTCTTTTTTTAGGAATTGAATCCTTTGATCCAACAAGTCTACCATGCTTTAAGCGTGTATTAGATTCACTTGCTATGGCATTTTTCAATTGTCCTTCAGGGACATCAATATGTGTCAGGGTATTCACAACCGGCACGTGTGACTTTGTTACTTTTTTTTATATTTGTGAAAACATTAGGTAACTAATTTGCAAGTCCTTACAAATGAATAATCCTTTGAAGTTCTAGTTCACACTACCTTGTACGAGGATGCAGATGAGACAAAGAGGGTACATACCATGTAATGTCTTGCCATTCTTCTAGAATTGACTTGCCTCCCCCTAATGGCGGGAAATTGTCTCTTTAAACTAGAAATTTACATAACACGTAATAATATCCTTCAAAGGTACAAATATATTAGTCACTAGTTGAAGAAACTTCTAGTTCTTTAATGAATCCTCATTTGATATTTCAAGGAGTTGATGCATCATTGTTCACCCTGGGGGACCAAGTTGGTCATCTCAAATTCTTCTAGATTTCATAGAATGTCAAGTATCATTCATATGGATTCGTGTGCCATTAGTAACATAGTATGAGCTCGTCTAGAGCCTTTAATCGGGTTTTTATAAATTCATATATGTAGTAATGACATCGATCAACTAGTGACATAATATAAGCTCTTCAAGAGCTTTCAATCAAGTTTCCATAAATTGATATGGTAATGACATCAATTATTACATGTTGTACAATTAATGAGATAGACATCTTAAAATATACTTATTAAGCAATCAATACTATATGTAAATAAAACATAAAAATTTATTAGCAAATATGATATGTACTATATTAGATAAAAAGACACAACATAAGAAAGTAAAGATCCTACATGAGAATAAACATTTTTTCCCTCACCAATCAATTAGTACATTTTATCATTAGGATTTCTAAAGAAAGTTAGAATAATCTAGATATGTTAACCTTCTATTTACTAATTTTTTTCTTTTAATTTTGGTAAAAGTCAATGAAATGCTTGATCGTATGACTAGCATGCATCAATAATGATTTTTTGTTCAACTTTGGTAGGCTTATACTACAAACCTAACCCTTTTTTTCATTTCATTTCACCACTTCTGGTGGTATGGTCTAAATTTCTTCTTGGGAAAACAATGACCCTCATGGATTAAGAAGTTATTGTATACTAGATTTAGATCATATCCTATTCTATGATTGTATTCCTAATCGGTTGCATTCACTTTGGGGAACAATTCCAATCCAATTAGAAAATATTGGTGGTTATTAATAAAAAACTCACTATTCTCAATTACATCTAGTTATAGAGAACTTAAAAGAGGATCGTAGTCTTTTAGTGGGTATACTTTCTTTTATATTATTCTAAAGAACTAAAGGGCTATCATACTTTAATGACATAGAAATTACCTACAATAACAAACTAAATAGAAAACTAAAAATATTTAAATAAATTAATAAATGTGAAAATTTTAACTATGCCTTTTCATGAAACATGATGACTATTTAAAAAATGAAGTATGAAAATTATAGATCTAAATATTTAAACCTTCAAATCCAAAACATAGAAAATTAAGGATTTCAATAATTGAATTCTTAAAAAAAGAAGAATTCATATTTCATAACTTCAAGTTATAAAAATATATAAAATTCTTGTAAATCTAGGCTATAAGTGAAACAACAATTTTTATATCATAATACTTATAATAATCTCTATTTATGTATAACATATATTTTGCTTTACATATATGACTTCAAATCATAAATTTTCTATATGGCTTCTAGCCATGGAAGATTATAAAATTAATTATTCAACATAGATCTTAGTTATAAGAAATTATATAATATTAACTTTTTTTTTATAGCTTTTAGCTGTAATAACATATAAAATAATAATCTCTATAGTTTTCATTTATATGAAATACCTATTTTCTTTCATAGAACTTTAGGCTATGAAAATATTTTACATTTTTTTTCAAGATATAAAATATATACAAAAAATTTCCATATAGCTTCAAGCTTTGGCCTACAAGAATATATAAAAGTTTTTCATATAACTTCGGGCTATAAAAATATGCAAATTAATTATTCATATAGTTTTAGGCTATAACAATATACAAATTATTTTTCATGTAGCTTCAAGCCATCAAATACAAATTATTATATAACTTCTAATTATAAGAATGTATAGGAATATATACTTTCTTTCTCTACATAGGTTGATCATGATAAATATTTTTCATATTATCATAAAGTAAAATAATTACTATGAATTCAAGAAATTAGCTAAAAATGCAATATTATCTAAAGAATAAATTTGTCAAAACTTCTAGCCATAATTTTATTACTATAAAATAAAAAATTTTGCATTGCATCAAACTATAAAATATTCTCTATATAGCTTCTAGCTATAAAATTTTATAAAATTATTAATTAACAATTTAGTTCCGGCTATACAAAATTAAAATATCAATATTTTCAAATTTCTGCCTTAAGTACAGAAAGTATGGCTTATATAGCTTTTGACCATGAAAGCATTTTTAATATAGTTTCTAATAAACATTCTATTTTATCGTAACAAAAATGTATAAATTTATACATAACTTCAAGTCATGAAATATTTATTGTATAGCCTTTGGCTATAATTTTTTTTTTTATAACGTTCGGTTATACAATATAATTAAAAGAAATCAAAAGCTAATATCGTTCATAGCTTCAAGCTATGAATTTTCATTATGTAGATTTGTATATAGCTTCAGGTTATGAACTATTTACTTTTATAACTTCTGGCTATATAATATTGTTTGGTATAACTTCCAGTTATATCGTATAATTAAAAATAGATAATTAGGGATCATATACATAACTTCTGGCCATGTTTTTGTAATTTTGTAATTTACCCCATAACTTCTGGTTATAGGGATTGCACATATTTATGTATTCAAATAAAATAAGTGAAATAGAAAATCAAAAGGTAATTTTATCACATATATAAATAAAATAGAAAATTATTATATAAGTTTATGACATACCTTTTTGTGAGATAGAAGAGATGATAGTCTTTTTATTTCTCTGAAGAGAGAAAAATCTTTCTATTTCTTTTGTAGAGACTATCGTGCTAATAACGTGTTATAAAAGTGAAAAAAGAAGAAGATAGAAAGAAATGATAAAATGCACGAGAAAACTCAATAGAATTTCATTAGGGGTCCCTCCATTTTATAGGGAGTTACAATATATATATATATATATATAAAGAAATGATCAAATGCATGAGAAAACTCAATAGAATTTCATTATGGGTCCCTCCATTTTACAGGGAGTTACAAATATATATATATATATATATCCACAAGTTACCATAATGGTATAAAATCTCATATTTTATAACAGATAATATATTATTATAATATATTACAACATATTTTCTATTAATATAATCATATTATAAGATAACATATTTAATATATCTATTTATAAATATTATTTATTAATTAATATCATATTTTAATTAAATTATGTATGATGTCATTTTATATAGATTATTTTAATTGATTTCAAATTATGTAATGGTTATTTAAAGGAAATAATTTATCATCAAACAACCATTTTTTAAATATATGCATTTAAAATTTTTATAATCACTCATGAAGTGTAATTTATTTCAACCCACCTCAAATATTTTACAAAAATATAATAGAAAAAATTTTAAACATAATTTTTTTTAAATATTTTTAAAAAATAGTAGAAAAAAATTTAAATAAAAGAGTTTACATTAAAAGAGTAATTCTCTACATTAATAAATGAATAATAAAAGTTTAATAATAAATTCATATTTGTTATAAAATATAAGATTATGTACCACTATGGTAACTTGTGGATGATCATCCGTAAATATCTTGTGTAACTCCCTATAAAAGGGAGAGACCCCTAATGAATTTCAATAGAGTTTTCCCGTGAATTCTATTCTCTTCCTACATTCTAATTTATCTTTCTTATTTTCTTCTCCTTCTACTTCATAATTTTACAACACGTTATCAGCACGACTAGTCTCTACAAAAGAAATAGAAAGATCTTCTCTCTTCTTTCTCACAAAAAGGTATGTGATAAACTTATATCATGATTTTATATTTTATTACTCTTTGATATCTATTTTTATTTATTTTATTTGAATACATAAATATGTATAATCCCTATAACCAGAAGTTATGGGATAAATCTATAACCAGAAGTTATGAAAAATATGTAAAATCCCTATAACCAAAAGTTATGGGATAAATCTATAACCAGAAGTTGTGAAAAATATGTAAAATCCCTATAACCAGAAGTTATGGGGTAAATTCATAACCAGAAGTTATGAAAAATATGTGCAATTTTTATAACCAAAAGTTATGGGGAAAAACTACAGAATTACAAATACATGACCAGAAGTTATGTATATGATCCCCAATTGTTTATTTTTAATTGTACGCTATAACTGAATGTTATACCAAACAATATTATATAGCCAGAAGCTATAAAATAAATAAATAAATAAATGTTCATAGCCTAAAGCTATGTACCAATTTACATAATGAAAGTTCATAGCCCGAAGCTATGAAAAGATATATATATATATATATATATATATATATATATATATATATATATATATATATATTAAATTTTAATTCTTATTTCATATTTATACATTTTTACCATATTTATTGATAAATTTTAGGTCATTATATTTTTAGATATTGTTTACTTGAAATATTGATAAAGCATTTTTTGTTTATTATAATTGAAATATTTCTCTTATTAATATTATGTATAGCTTTTAGATAATGTCGAACCTTGCAAAGCTTGAGTTTGTTGCCCTTGATATTTCTTCGGGCAAGATCTACTTATATTGGGTTTTAGATGCTGAAATTCATCTAGATGCAATGAATCTTGGAAATACCATTAAAGAAAGAAATGATGCATCCCTGCAAGATCGCATTAGAGCTTTGATATTCCTTCGCCATCACATTGATGAAGGATTAAAAGGTAAATACCTTATGGTTAAAGATCCTTTCATCCTTTGGAATAATCTAAGGGAACGGTATGACCACCAAAAGACCGTAATCCTTCCAAAGGCACAAATAATGTAAAAAGCCCTTGAAGAGGCACATATTAAACAAGAAGCCCTTGAAGAGGCACATGTTGAACAAGAACAACTCAAACCACTAGAAGTGGAATAATTTAGAGGCACAACTTGAAAAAGGGATAGAACCACAAAGTAAACATGCTCGTGAGAGTAAATGTCATAGATGTGGCATGAAAGGACATTGGTCACGTATTTGTCGTACTCCAAAACATTTTGTTGACCTTTATCAAGCCTCAATAAAAGCAAAAGGAAAGGAAGTTGAAATGAACTTCATTAATAGTGATGGCCAAGTGGATCTAACCCATTTTAGATGTTTCAGATTTCTTTGAGAATCCTAATGGGAAAATTAACCATCTAATTGGTGATGGAAATTTTTGTTGTGATTAAAAGTTATGTCTTTGTTTAGTTATTTGCAAATAGGTTTATTTTGTTATCATCTTTGAACACATTGTTTATTATTTACCTTTTATAGTTTATTCCACATTTTACTTAAATTCTTCTCTTTTTATACTTGAAGATACATGGATTTTTCTCATACCTTGGTACATCATACAACATCCAATGTAGATGCATGTCTTGCAGATTGTGCCACAACACACACAATCCTTCGTGATAAAAAATATTTTTCCAACATATCTTTAGGTAAGTCTAATGTTAATACAATATCAGGTCTTGTAGACTTGATTCAAGGCTCTGGAAGAGCAACTATTATTTTTCCTAGAGGAACTAAAATCCACATTAATGATGCCCTTTATTCTGCTAAATCCAAGAGAAATCTTCTTAGTTTCAAGGATATTCGTCGAAATGGATATCACATTGAAACTATGAATGATGATAGTAATGAATACCTTCTCATTACTTCAATTATTTCTGGGAAAAAACACATCTTGGAAAAGCTTCCTCCTTATTCTTGTGGGTTATATCAAACAATCATTAGACCCATTGAATCATATGTTGTCATGAACCAAAAGTTCTATGACTTAAAAACTTTTATGATATGGCATGAACGTCTTGGTCATCCAGGATTATCCATGATGCGTTGTATCATCAACAATTCTTTAGGGCATCCCTTGAAGAACCAGAAGATTCTGATGCCCAATGATTACAATTATGTTGCTTGCTCACAAGGTAAATTATTTATTAAACCATCATTTACCAAGGTTGAATATGAATCACTAGCCTTTTTAGAACATATTCAAGGTGATATTTGTGGACCTATTCATCCACCTAGTGGACCTTTTTGTTATTTTATGGTTTTAATTGATGCATCAACTCGTTGGTCTCATGTTTGTCTTCTATCAACTAGAAATATTGCCTTCACCAGGTTACTTGCTCAAATAATTCGACTCAAGGTACAATTCCCTGATCATCCTATTAAGAAAATTCTTCTTGATAATACTGGTGATTTTTCTCTCAAACATTTCTTGATTATTGTATGTCGGTTGGTATTGATGTTGAATATCCTGTTGCTCATACCCATACTCAGAATGGATTAGCTGAATCTCTAATTAAGCGTTTGCAACTTATTGCAAGACCATTACTTTTGAGAACAAAATTGTCCTTGTCTGCTTGGGGGCATGCTATTTTTCATGCTGCCACTTTAATTCGAATTCGCCCTACAGCTAATCATGATTGCTCACCTTTACAACTTGCTTTAGGCTCCCAACCAAATGTTCCACATTTTCGGATTTTTGGTTGTGTTGTCTATGTTCCCATAGCCCCACCTCAACGTCAACTTGGTACATATGTTGGTTTTAATTCTCCCTCTATTATTTGTTATCTTGAACCTGTCACAGGTGATGTTTTTACTGCCCGCTTTGCAGATTGTCATTTTGATGAAAATGTTTTCCCACCATTAGGGGGAGACAAGTCAAAAGAATGGCGAGACATTACATGGTATGTACCCTCCTTTTCTCGTCTTGATCCTTGCACAATACAATGTGAGTTAGAAGTTCAAAGGATTGTTCATTTGCAAGAACTTGCAAATCAATTACTTGATGCTTTCACAGATATAAAGAAAGTAACAAAGCCATACATGCCAGTTGTGAATGCCCCAACACGTATTGATGTCCCTGAAGGACAATTGGAGAATGTCATAGCAAATGAATCAAAGACACACCTGAAGCGTGGAAGACTTATTGGCTCAAAGGATTTAATTCCTAGAAAATGAAAATATACAACATATGAAAAACTTAGAACTCCTGAAGAGTTCACATATATGAAAGGGCCAAATAATGAAACCCAACTTGACAAACAGTTAGCTCCTAAATAAGCACAAATTGATCAAATACCTGTATCTAGAATTGAAGAGATCTCAATGAGTCACACGGGGAAAACCAAAGACCGTAGTGACATTATCATAGATAATATATTTGCATTCCAAGTGGCTATGGACATCATGAGAAATGATGAATATTAAGAACCACAAACTATGAATGAATGTCGAAAAATGAAAGATTGGCCAAAATGGAAAGAAGCAATCCAAACAGAGCTAAACTCGTTAACAAAACGAGAGGTATTTGGACCTGTAGTTCAAACACCTAGAAACATAAAGCCTGTTGGATATAAATGGGTCTTTATGAAAAAATGAAATGAGAATGATGAAATCATAAGATATAAAGCACAACTTGTTGCTCAAGGTTTCTCTCAAAGACCTAGTATAGACTATGAAGAAACTTATTTCCCCATAATGGATGCAATCACATTTCGATACTTGATAAGTTTAACAATCTCTGAAGGACTAGATATGCGTCTTATGGATGTTGTTATAGCCTATTTATATGGGTCTATAGATACTGACATATATATGAAAATCCTTGAAGGATTCAAATTGCCTGAAGCAACTAATCCAAAGCCCCGAAATATGTACTCAATCAAACTACAAAGGTTTTTGTACGGATTAAAGCAATCTGGACGTATGTGGTATAATCATTTGAGTGAGTATTTGTTAAAAGAAGGATATGTGAATAATTCAATTTGCCCATGTGTTTTTATCAAGAAATCAAAATTTGGGCTTACAATAATTGCAGTATATGTGGATGATTTAAACCTTATAGGAACTCCTGAAGAGCTCACAAAAGCAGCCAATTATTTAAAGAAGGAATTTGAAATGAAAGATTTGAGGAAAACAAGATATTATCTCGGCCTACAGATTGAGCATTGTTCAAATGGCATATTAGTCCATCAATCGACATATATAGAGAAAGTATTAAAATGATTTTATATGGACAAATCACATCCAGTCAATTCCCCTATGGTTGTTCACTCATTTGAAGTGAACAAAGACCCATTTCGTCCTAAAGAAGAAAATGAAGAACCGCTTGGCCCATAAGTACCATATCTCAGTGCAATCGGTGCACTAATGTATCTTGTAAATTGTACTAGGCCAGACATAGTATTCTCTATCAACTTACTAGCAAGATATAGTTCTGCCCCAACTAAAAGGCATTGGAATGGGGTTAAACATATATTGCGATACCTTCGTGGAACAAGTGACATGGATTTATATTATTCAAAAGAATCAAAATCAAAATTGATTAGGTATGCAGATGTAGGATATCTTTTAGATCCTCATAAAGCTCGATCTCAAACGGGAAATGTCTTTACTTATGGTGGAACGACAATATTTTGGAGATCAGTCAAGCAAGCAATGGTAGCCACATCTTCAAACCATTTAGAAATTCTTGCAATTCACAAAGCAAGTTGTGAATATGTATGGCTAAGGTCAATGATCCAACATATACAAGAAACATGTGGACTACCTTCTATCAGAGGCAATGCAACTGTGTTACATGAAGATAATGCTACTTGTATTGCACAAATTAAAGGAGGATTCATAAAAAGTGACAGAACTAAGCATATCTCCCCTAAATTCTTCTATACTCATGAGCTCCAAAAGAAAGGTGAGATTGATGTTCAACAAATCCGGTCATGCAATAATCTAGAAGATCTATTCACAAAGGCGTTACCTTCGATCACATTGGAAAAGTTAAGGTATGACATTGGAATGCGAAGATTGAGAGATCTACCATTTGAAATGTTGGAGAAATCATAATCATATTTACATGAGGGGGAGAATGATAATATAGATATACTGCACTCTTTTTTCTTTCGTCTAGGTTTTTGTCCCATTTGGTTTTACTGGCAAGGTTTTTAACGAGACAGTTATAGTAATCCAAAAGAATATTGTACTCTTTTTCCTTCACTAGGGTTTTTTCCCATAGGGTTTTTCCTAGTAAGGTTTTAATGAGGCATATTCTTATGATCATCCAAGAGGGAGTGTTATAAAATATAAGATTATGTACCACTATGGTAACTTGTGGATGATCATCCATAAATATCTTGTGTAACTCCCTATAAAAGGGAGAGACCCCTAATGAATTTCAATAGAGTTTTCCCGTGCATTCTATTCTATTCCTAACATTCTAATTTCTCTTTCTTATTTTCTTCTCCTTCCACTTTATAATTTTACAACAATATTCATGATAGTAAATTATAATAAATAAGTTAATAATAAATTTATATTTGTCTTTGATTTTCCTATGGATATCTAATGATAAATATATATATATATATATATATATAGGTTCTATTTTAAATTTATGACATTTTACCTAATATTAATTTTGAAAATAAATAATTTTGTATATTCTCTCATCCACTTATATAAAATTAATATTTAATCTTATTATATTTATATATATGTAATAATAAATAATTATATGTATTCTCTCATTCTTAATATTAATACTTAATTAATTTTTAAATAGATTAAAAAATATATTGGTTCTATTTTAAATTGATGACCTTTTTATTTATAATATCAATATTCGTTTGATATAAATAAAATTAATAAATTAATAATAAATCAATATCTATATTCATATATCTTTTATAATAAATAAATTTATATTTAAAATATAATTTTTAATATTTTATAAAAAGATTGAAATAAAATATTTTACTTAAATGAGTAACTTTCCTATATTAATATATTAGTAATATTTATTATCTTATGTCTTTAATAATAAATTCATATTCATATATCAAAATATAAGTTAAATTTTAAATTTATGAGTTTCATTTTTTTGCATGGTATAAGTTTGGTAATCATCATTCGTGCATGATCGTGAATGGATTATGGATTGCTCAATGGATAAATATTATTCATGCCTTTCTTTGTAACTATGATTTACCTTTTTTTTTTATCATTTCTTTCATGATCAATATTATTTTTTATAGATTGATTTTGTGGATGAATTGGGGATTGTATTGTATTTTTTTGAAGATTGTATTTATCGTTTGGTCTTTCTTTTCTCGCTCTCATAAAGCATTGAGTTACCAATAAGTTACTAAGGAGAACAACATTATTTTTTGTCGATGGATTTTGAATAGATTTGAGAATTGTATTGTATTTTCTTAAGGATTGTATTAGATTTGTTTATGATTCACAATATTTCATGAATAAATACATTTTAAATTTATTCTAAAATATTTATCAATAATTATTTATATAATTATTTAATTATTTTACTCCTAAATTTGGGGAAAACGGAATATTAAGCTCAAAAAGAGAAGAAGTTGGAAAAATAATTGTGGTAAAAGTTAAAATATTTAAAATTATTTTAAGATGATAATTTATGGTAAAAAATAAAAAAAAACAATGGAAAACTTTCAAATTAAATTTAAAATATATGATAAGGATGAGAACTAATTAATAAAAAGCAAATCCAAATCCTTACCACTTATTAAAAATATCTATAAGTATGAAAATTAAGTTAATTCAAAAGCATATCCAAATTATTATTACTTATTAATTAAAAATTAATTTTTAAACATTTAGTTTAATACATTATTAACTACAATATATGAATATGAATTTATTATTAATTAATTTATTATAAAAAGTATATAAATATGAATTAATTTATTATTAATTTATTAAAATGAAGAGTTATTCATTTAACGTAAAACCTTCTATCTAAAAAACTTTTTCTACCCAAATTATCCCTATAAATAAAACTCTTCTACGTAGAAAACCCTTATAAAAAAATGAATTACCTTTTATATAAAATAAGTTACATGTCTTTTTTATTTCTTTAATTTGTTTGTTTTCCACCATAATGGTCATTATTCTGTCTTCAATTTTTATATTTATAAATTTATAAATAAGTAAAAATCCATTAACCAGTTTGCTTGCGAAAATAATATTAAATTTCCATGTTTTAACAAATCCAACAATTATCCTATAAGCAAACTCTTTCATACCATAACTTCCCTTATTATTTATTATAATTATTAATATTAGATCAAAATCATTATGCTTCCAAGTTTATCTTATCTAACCATTCACCTTCCAATCTTTTATCTATAAGTTATCATTAAGTTATTCTAAATTGTTCCTATTGTTTGAATATTAAAAAATTAAATTAAATTACAAGATTGAATCCATTCACTTACATAAATTTTTGTTCTTCATTTTTAAGTTGCATGCTACGAATTGTCATTGTTTAAATTTTCAGAGTTGATTTGAGTTTGAACTATTTATCTTGCAATGCTTTTATGATATGTTTGGTTCCCAGGAAATTTGAAGGAAAATGTAGGGAAAAGAAAATACAAAGGAAAAGTAGAAGGAAAATAAAAAAATAGATTAAAAATTGATAAATTATTATTTTGGTTACTACAAACTCATTTTATTTATTTTAACTCATCAATATAAATATTAAATAATTTTAAAATATATAAATTTTTAATTAATTTTAATTATATTTTATTTTCTTTGATATTTTTATAGGACAATCAAACATGAAAAAATCATTTTCCTTTATAGTTTTTTTCTTTCTTTAGTATTTTTCGGGAACCAAACATAACCTTAATGTTTGGGCATGTGCGGTTAGTGTTTTCAAAATTTGTTTTTTATTTTTTAGAACAAAAAATCACAAAAAAAAAAAACAACAAAAAAAGTTTGATAAGAGAATGTTTTCTGTTCTCAAGTGTTCTTCATGTTTTCTAAAGCTTGGTTTTTAGATAACAAAAAAAGAAAAAAAAATTGGTAATCACTGTGTTTTTGCCACTGTTCTAAGAACCAAAAAAAATAAAAAAATTAGAATGCTTTTCATGTTTTGAATGAGTGTTCTAGTGTGGTCTTTGTGCGTTCTCACCTCTTCTTTGCACTAAGGCAAAATTCTTTGCACTATGAGGGAAAATTAAAAAAAAAAAAAAAATTGGGGATGAAAATGGGAAAATCGGTCTCACAAAAATTCAACATTATCCGGTTTTTTTTTTTTTTTTGGTCATTTCCATTTCAATATTTTTTTGATATTTCAGGATTTTATCATGTTTCAAAGCCAAAATCTCCATAAATTCTAGGATTTCCCAAAAACCAAACAAAACATAAACAAGAACACAAAAAAGACTAAGAATGCAAAAAATAAAAAAGAATAATTAAAAAAAAAAAAACCCTGAAACCTTACCAGGAATTTCTGCAACAACCACATATCTGAATTTTGGCTTTAATGAATAATGTTTTGATTTTAGAAGAGAGAAATAATTCACCTGAATAAAAGTTTGGATCTGGGAAGAGGAACAAGAGGAGACAAAGAACTGAAAAGAGAACAGGGAGATACAGAGGAGGGAAAAAAATGAAAAGGTATTGATCTTGGTTTTCATCCCAATATGTTATTGTAGACCCCCTTTGAAGAGCAAAAGACCATTAGTTTTTTTTTTAGGGTTTTCTTTTTTTTTAATATAGCATTGGAGGGATATTGTCTCATGGAGGAGCTGGGCAGCACCTTATATAAGTGGGGCGCCCTTTTCCCTTTCTGCATGAAAGCAGCTGCATGAGACGTGTAGATGGCAGGGAGCATGGCCGGCCATGCTAGTGGTTGAGGACGACGTGCTGGCTGATGGAGGAATAGTGGAGCTGGTAGTGACTTGCTGAAGAAGGAAGGAAAAGTCTAGAGGAAGAGTTGCTGGAGGGCAGAGAAGGGAGATTTTCGGGGGGAGGAGGTTGCTTTTGCTGGAAAAGGAGGTTTTTCTGGGGCTCTCCAGGCTGGTTACAGGGTGAGGAGCATTGGAGAGATATTTTTTGGGGAGGAGGGAGTATTCGTTTAGCGAGGGACAGCAAACTGTGAGAGGGGTGTTGCTTTCCGGTGAGGCAGGTAGATATTTTAGAGATCATCTTTGTGGCTGGAAGAAAACAACGAAGACAGAGTAAGGAGGAAGCATTCTCAGGTACCTTCATCGTGGATTCCCTATTAGTTTCTACTGGTATGTTTTTCTGTTCTGTTTCCGCTGATTCTTAGATGATGTTTATTGACTAGGAGTGAGCATGTTGATATTTTGCTAATGGTCTTTCTGTAGTTTGATTTGCTCCTGTTTTGTTTTCTTCATGAGATATTTCCGTAACAGTATTCTATCTTTTATTTGATACTTGTTTGATTTCATCCACCCTCATATGAGCTCATTGATTATCATATGAAATGAGACATTGTATGGGTTTGTTTTGCTCCCATTATTGGTGTTTTGTTTGGTTGCTTTCCTCTGTTCCTGGTACTCCGTCCATGAGGCATGTTAGTTTCCTCACCTCTGCCTAAGGGAGTAAGGAACGTGTTCTCCGCTTGAGGGACTACCTAAACCCAACCAAGGGACGTGAGGACGCTACTTCAGGATCTGGCACGAGATATTTCAGATTTAATAATTTTGCTGTTGAGGCGGCTCTCTCTGTTGGCGATTTGGTAGTGGGAATTTTGGAGTTTTCTTTGTAGAAATGAAGGCCCAATGAGGGGAATGTGAGAACGTCCTCAGAGGATTTTTGAACCTCATCAATCTGAAGGTGTATAGTTGTCGTTCAATAATGGTGAAACTGGATAAGTGACTGAGTACCAAGAGATACTGCACATTTGTTCAAAGTTGGAGTATTCTGTGGCTTGCCACTATCCCTGAAATATGATTGCACTAGTCTGGAGGCTAACGGAATTCCCCATAATAGTATTGAGACAAAAACTGTACCAGAAGTGACAGGCAGGCCAGCTTCACGTGTTCATTTTGTTCCAGGTGTCTTAAAAGAGAAACGACAATCATTCGAAATTGAAACAGAATTACGTGGAATCTGCGCACTAGAAGGAAATTATCTTGTTAAGGAAGCAGCTCATGAGTTAATGGATGATATTGATACAGTGAAGGAGCATGATGAGTTCCATTATCTCAACTTTTTTTGCTCTATGCCCGAAATGATGAAGAGGTGTTAATGGATGCATGTTGGGCACCGACTTACCTTTCCAACGGTACAAATGATAAAACTCAAGCTGTGAAAATTGCCCCTTCTTTAAGATGGATGCAGACCATGAGCGTGTTGTCGACTGCACTACTCCTAATTTTAATGGGATAATTTCGATGATGGACCCAAGTAGAAGTTGGGTTGCTCGGTAGCTGCGAATCGGAAGATTTGTTCCTGGATGTTACACCCTTGCTGTTGCAGAGGCACTTCCAGAGGACTTGCAGAATTTATGCGAAGCAAGCAAAGCTGCCCTTGAACGACGCCGGCCGCTTGCCGCCGACGGCGAACGCCTCTGTCATCATCGGAACGCCAAGCAACCACAGCCATGCCACGGATATCCTTTACCTTGGAACAATGAGTCCCAAACTCCATTTAGAGCTCATTGACCCATCAGCTACATATCTACTACGTGCACTTCCCACAAAGAGCATTGCTTCCTCCACCGTCTCTATCAACTGATTCCTTTAGAAGATGAATCAAGAGCTGGAGTTTTGAACGTGATCATTAGGCTCAGGAAAAGCAGGAGGCGCACGAGCAATATCCATTTGATCTGGATCAGGATCAGCCAAGGTGCATCGTCCGTGTTTATGTTCCGGGATGTAAGTGCATGAGAGCCTTGTCCTTTGCTGTCAGTGCGTTCCAGATCTGGGAGTCAGCACAGTGGCCGCATACAGCTCGGTATCAGCAGAAATTCCGTGTACTCAGTACACGTTCTTACCCTGCAAGATATTCCTTCTGCAAAAACCACCCAGCATACCCACTATCCTACGTACCTTGTCAACCACATACCAGTCACCACCTCCTTCTCTCTCTTCATCCTCATACTCATTGACCACCTTCTCATACCCATTGCCATGCTTACCTTTCATAACCTCCCATGCATGTCATATTTTCTTTAAAACTTATGAACCACATTTCTCTCCCATGCATGACCAGAGGAAAACGCTTGTGATGGCCTGGATATCGACAGTAGGTGTTGATGATGCATGCAGTACCTAACTGATTGTAGAAGTTGGAACAGGGATACGGTTTAGTAGGGGCTGCTGTCATGTTGAACCTATTGTGGGGGTCGTTTGTTATTTTACAACTTTCCTATGTTTTCATTATAACATCAGATAGTGCTGGGAGCCTATTCTCAATGCTAGAATTTGTTAATTTGTCGTCAAAAGCACCCTTGGATACAGGTTAGTGCCATCTGTTTGAAGGGAGAAATCACTGGAGCTTCAAGTAAAGGAAAGTGGTAGTTGCTACCACTAAACTACCCAATTCTAACTGCTTATGCTATCTCCATCTATTGCCACAACGCTGCTGCTAAATCACTTTCGCCATGAGTTTTATCTCAGAGAAATGATGGTCTCCAAACTGTTTCAAGGCTATGGGACAAGGATCAATATGGTTCTGTCATGGGTGAAGGTGCTGGGGTATTGGTAATGAAGAGTTTAGAACATGCCATGAAACGAGGTGCTCCAGCTCCAGTTGTTGTTGTGTACTTGGGAAGTGCAGTTGACTGTGATGCTCATCATAGGGCTGATCCAAAATCTGATGAGCTTGGTGTTTCATCATGCATCAAGAGCATCCTTGAAGGCGCTGACGTCACTCATCCTATTCCAGTTGAAGAAGAGGTGCTAAATGTCAATTCATCATCACATGGAGAATGAGCATTTCTCAATGGCTCCTCAATAGCTGCAGGCAGTGAGAGGTGAGCAGGGCCCCACAACGTCATATTCTGGCCCAGTGTCTATTCAGGCACCTCTTCTCACTACATGGCCACCTTTAACATGGTCACCTTCGGGCCACTTGTCACCCTCCAAATTCCTTCCATTTTATTTTAAAAGCAATTTCCTAACCCTGTTTTCAAATAATTTTCCGACTTCCAAATTCTCAAATAATTTTAACTCTTCTATTTTTCATCCTTAGCATTTTTTTTAGGTTCCCGAAGATCCGTTTTCCAATAAAATTCATTGCCATTTTCTACGGCATGCACTTTTCACAACTTCCATGATTTTGAAATATTTTAAAATAAGCAAAGATTAAATCACGTAATTCCGAATAATGGTCTTATTAGAAATAATTCATGCAAAATAAAATGGGCTTTGGTGGGGGCCCTACATACTTGATTTTATAATTGATTAATTGATTGATTGATTGATCGATTAAATTGTCATGCATGATTGATTTTATTCTGCTCTATGACATGCTCGAAATTATTCTTTAATGTGCACTAACCTTACTTCTTGATAGCGCCTTATGGTTCGTCACCCAAGTACGCATCTATTCCCATTCTGGTATTTCTATATGCATATTTTGATTCTCACGTGTGCATGATCACTCTGTGTATTCATTGATTTACGCATCAATTGCCATATCAACTTCATTTTATTAGTAGAGACCCGACTTTAGGGACTTAGAGGGGTACTATGGTTTTTACCGTACCTTCCCAGTAAGTAACCTGACCCCCGAACCCGATCCGGTTTTTCACAGACCACATTTTCCAAAATAAAGAGTCACACTTAGAGTTTTTCTTTCTTATTTTGTTTACCCTTTAAAAATAAAACAAAAATAAGTGGCGACTCCAAGTCATTTTTCAAACAATGAATAAAATCAATTTTTCAAATAAAAATCGAGCTCGCCATCGAGTGGAAAACGCATAAGCCGAAATGAGGGGTCTACAATTATATATATAGTAAAGATTAATAAATTTTTATAAATAAATTAATTTGATTTACTTTAAGAATTTTTTATCTTTTATATAATAATTAAATATAAAATATAAAATTTAATTTTAATTAAAATTATAATATTTAAAAAATTATCATAAATATATCATTATTAACTAAATTTTTATATTATTAATTATATTCAAAATAAAAAAAATAGATCATAAGTTTCCAAGTATAACACATTATTGTTTGATATCATAAATTTTATTTTCGTAAAATCCAATCATTGATATTTACCAATTTATGATATTTTAATAGGATAATTTACTATTTATTGAAATCAAACATATTATAAAGTAATATTTTGTTTAAAAAAATTAAAACTAATGCAAAAAAATTTTCAAAATGGAACATTTTTTATTTTTAATGAAATGTGAATGTAAAAATTATTTATAAATTTATAACATCAAGTTAATTAAAGAAAATACCCAACTTAAAAAAAAAAAATACAACAATAACAACTTCCAAACAAGTTTTTTAGTTTTATTTATTGTTAAAAGTTATTTTTATTAACTCAATCAAACATGTTTTTCTTTGTTTTTGAGAATAAAAATTATTTTTTAGAATTTAATTTTCAAACATAATTTTATTTATGAGCACATCAAAAAATTATTTTTAAAAACTGATTTCAAAAACACTTCCCAAGCTTTTAGAAGTGTACGGGCTTCTACTCTTGCATGTATTCTGTTGGTTTTCTCTTATTAGAACTCCATTGAGGTTCAATTATAAACTGACTGATCACTTTATTTGAAAACGTGGAAGCATCTTACACAAACACGTATGTTTCACAAAAGCAGAAAAAACAAGGAAAAAGACGAGCTTAGACAAGTAGAGAAAGATTTGTTGCATTGGAAATGCTCTTCAATATAGTCCAAGCATTTCCTGGTAGCGCTTTATGAAACTTCTCCTGAGCCTTCATGATGCCGTACGCCTCCACCCGCGTATTGAGGTGGCGAGGCAGATCTTCTCCCGATCTTCTCCTTCTATCCGAGAAAGCTCATCCCTTAACTCAGGAGACAAATCATACAACATTAGGTACTGCAAACTTTTTCGTTGCAGCAATCCATGGGAAAGCCTTTTCATTTTAGGGCAAGTATCAATTACTAAATTCTTCAGATAAGGCATTGCCCCTTCCTCCACAATCAATTCTTTTAATTCTTTCAAATTCCAGAGCTCAAGGGTTTCGAGTTGCTGGAATCCTTCAGAAGCACAGACCATCTTCTTTACCATAGAGAAACCAAAGGATAATGTGAGAAATCTCAAGTTTGGCAGCTTCTCTAGGGTCACCATTGGGTCTTGCTCTATATTCCAACATTCCAATTCCAAGGAGATGAGGTTTGGAGGGTAGAATTCAATTTCATCAGGGAACCTTTCGAGCCTTCCTCTTAAACTTAGATGGTAAAGGTAGGTGTGGTCTGAGAAAGGCATGAGGTGCGGCAAGGTTAACATTTCCGCTCCTAAAGTAGACAAACATAAGGATCGAAGAGCAGTTAGCTTTTTTACTGACTCGGAAAATCCATGGTTCTTTGTTTGTGCGATTTTGGTCCATTCAATTGTCAGTTCTCTAAGCTCAACTAATTTTCCCAAGCCTTCACCACAGCACCAACTGCCTGCTCTTAAACCTAACGATTGGAGGTTTGTTAGGTGGCCAACACTCAAAGGACCATTCCTGCACTTATCTATCACTGACTGGCTTGAAACCACATCACGACCGTATAGATGTCTCAAATGGTGCAATTTCCAAATGGGGGAAGGAATTATTTCAATTAAAGTGCTTCGAAAGTCTAGGGTTTGTAGATTTGTAAGACGACCTATGGACGATGGAAGCCTTTTTATGCGGGTTCTCCTTAAGCACAGGTACTTAAGGTGGATAAGTTCTCCTATGCCTTCTGGGATGGTATTGATAGTCATGCCTTCTAGGTCCAGTACAGTGAGCAATTTGACACGCCTGTGTAAAGATCTCAAAATGTTTTTTTGGAAGCATACAGAAAAACAAATGAAAGATCGGAGACTACGTGAAGTATGCAAGTGTTTAGAATTAGTCTTCTTACCTTGATGAATGGTTAGTCGACGAACACTCACAGGGGATGTAGAAGCAATGCTTTCATATCCCTCAAAAAAATTTGTATCTTTGGCCTCAGAAATGGCAAGGTCTCGAAGCAGATCGTGCATGCGACAGGACATCACTCTTCCATCGAAACTCCTGCCAGCCACTTGAATCATGCTTCTATGTACCAATTCCTGTAAGTGATCTTCCGCGACGTCTTCCGCTATTTCTTCTCCCCTTCTTTGTATAAACCCTTCTGCAACCCACAAGTGGATCAACTTATCTGTCCTGATTTCTGAGTCTTCTGGGAAAAGACCACAGTAAAGGAAACAGGACTTCAAGTAATACGGCATATCATTGTAGCTTAAAGCAAGGACCCCCAAACATGAGTCTGGACCTTGATTTAGGTGCCAAGTTAGGCTGTCCAGTACTTTTTGCCAGGAGAGCGGTGTCTTTTCTTTTCTTGATAGAAGGCCTCCCAAGACCACAATTGCAAGGGGCAAACCCCCACAATTTGCTACAATTTTCTTTCCCAACTCTTCCAATTCTCTGGGGCAAACAGCATTTGCACTCCCAGCCAGAAAAATTTTCTTGAGAAAGAGCTCCCAGCTCTCTTCTTCAGTCAGAAAAGAAAGTTCATGGGGAATGGCTTGTGGATCAGCATAAAAACCAATCTCTTTATTGCGTGAGGTGATCAACACCCTGCTGCCATTCACCGAGTCAGGAAAATACAAGCCCAGCCTATCCCAAGCTTCATTTCTCCACATATCGTCCATAACTATCAAGTACTTCTTGGTAGTCAGGTAATCACGAAGCCTATTCCCCAACTCGCTCTCGTCCATTTTACTCCTTTCCTCTTCGGAGAGAATCCTAACACAAACAGCAACGCCTAGCAAAAGCTCCCTGATTGTATACTCTTGAGAGACATAAATCCAAGCATGACAATCAAAGCATTGCCGGACATCATTATCATTATAGACTTTCTTAGCCAGGGTAGTCTTTCCCAAGCCACCCATGCCCACGATGGACACCACAGCTCTCCGCATCTCTCCATTAAGCAGATTTTGCTTAACGCTTTTTGCATCCTCTTGAATTCCCACCACGTTGACTTCAACAATCGGAGCCCTCTTCTCTTTATGTGGCACAGCTTCGTTGGACGAGCTTGCAGCTGGTAAGGTTTCGACACCGTACCTTGATTTGTTAGCCATGATCTTCTCAATCTTGATATTGATCTCTCTGATTTGAGACTCGAGCTTGTGAACAAATCGTAACTTAAGGAACTTGAGGCATTTGAGACTTCCTTGCTGTTGGTGGTTCATCTCGAACATGAACCTGTCGATGACATCTTCGGCGTCATAGGTTACGTCCCTGATCTGACTCACCCAGAGCTTGATTCTTGGATCATATCTGCGCTTCGCATCCGCGTCTTTAAGAAAAAGGCGCATCCATTCGAGCTCGCTACTCAACAGCTTCACCTGCTCTTCCACTCTGCTGAGTAGAAATGCTTCCTGGGAAAGCAGGTCAGTTAACTTCTCTAGAAAAACGGTGACAATACTTTCAGCCATTAATTGTTTTCACAGTTGTTGCTGATCAACTGACAACCAGGTTTGTTGCTTTTAAATCCAGCTAAGTTCCCAATTTCAAGGCAATTTCCGGGCAAATGGGAAATCACTTTCCAGGCAATTTCAATTTTAAAAAAGAAAATAAAAAGAAAAATGGTGCACTAAATAGTTCCATTTTTCCACCCTCCAAACAATTTAATGCGATAGGTCAGGTGGGCCCACTTGACCTGACTTACCTCCGTTTTCCATACGGTTTCATTTTGTCAATTATGGTGGGCGGCCTCAACTTAGCCGCTTGCTGACCGTCTATCATATTTATTTTTGTCAAATTTTCTATGTTTTTAAGTGGGGCCTGTTTTGAATAAATTGTACATTCTTTTCTTCAGTTTTGAAGTTCAAAGCCTGGGATTCACATTTCTTCTTCTTGGGATTTCATTGTTTTTTTCTGAGCAGACACTTAAAATTCTAAGTCTAGCTCTATTTTTTTTACCCTACTTTGCATGCAATTGATTTGCTGAAGGAGTGAATCGGTCAAGGAAGGCTCCTTTCACTCAAGATGAAAGTGATTAAAAGAAATAAATTTCAATGTATATTTTGAGAAAGTCTGCATTATGATTTTTTTTTTCTTTACATATTTCATTAGTTATTAATTTATATTTTATTGGACTCTTAAGAAATTTCTAAAAAAAATATTATCTTATATATTTAGGATTATTAATTTAATACGTGAGTTGGACAAGAAGATTTTATTACCTGGAAGTATAAATTATTAATATATCAAATATTTATTTTTCTTTCGAGTTTTTAATAATTTTTCACTCAAATTATATCACATGAATTTGGAAAATTTGTAAAAAATAAAATAAAATTATTATTAATTAATGAAAATATTTAAGGGTTTGCCTCAAAACAAGTTTACCACATTTTATTTTTCTTATATAAAATATTTTAACCTCATTTTTGAACAAATATTTTTAATCATTAAAAGAATATAAATGAATTTGGAAAATTTGTAAAAAATAAAATAAAATTATTATTAATTAATGAAAATATTTAAGGGTTTGTTATTATAATGATGATGATAATAAATATTATACAAAGAATGTAAACCACAACTAATTTTTAATAGATAAATCAAAATTAATTCAAAACAAATATGAATATAAATGAAGAGAAGTTAAAAGAAAATTTTGAAAGTTATGTTTATCGAGATAAATAGATCTTGAAAAATGTCTGAACACATTCATTTATGAAAAAATTGTTTAAAGAAGAAAAGTATAATTTAATTTCAGAAATAAAGAAAATTTGATTCATTAAATGTTTATTTCTAAGTTTTCTTTAATAATATTATTATTTTTAACATTTAAATATTCAACAAGTAATTGTCCATGTAATATAATTCAAACAAAAAGTTGTGTCATGTGTGCATGCCTAAATACTAGAAGAGATGTAATTAAATATTTAGGCTTAATTGACACCCAAAGCCTCTACATATATATCAATGCCTTTAGGTAGTGTTAATTTGAAATCTTTTAAATCAATGTTTTTAGAATAAAATCAGTCATTGAACAAAACAAAATTACTAATTCATAGTTCACTAGTTTGACCGATGGTTAAAGCATCATTTTTCTATTTCACCTAATACCTTATAAAATTACTGGGAAAGTAACTTTTTTGCAAGAGAGAAAAGAAATGAATTTAACTCAGGCAATTACAAAGATAAATAGGTATTGCTTCAAACTTATGGAAGAAGCCAACTAAGTAAATTTGTTAAAAGAGTACATTACAACAATGGTGGATTACAAAACTTGTAAATTATGACACATATTTGTTTGGTTGTGATTTTACCTAAATCATGACTATAATAACATATTTTTTATGTTCTATCTATTTTTCTATAAGTACATCCTTGAGTTATAATAATAAATTTTAATTTAAATAATTTATTTGAAATATTGATGAACAAGAAACTAAAATTTAAAAAACAAATATATGATCTTTAAGATAAGTTTAATAACTAACTTAATTACTAAATTATAAAAATATAAAGAATTTAAAGAAAGGTAAAATATCATCTTATATTATAATAATATATTACTATATCGCATCTATTACTATAATCAAATATGATAATATTTTGATATTTCTATTTATAATTATTATTTATGGATTAATTAAATTATAGGTATATTACGTCATTTTATATATTATGTTAATCAATTTAAAATTATTTATAGATTATTAAAAGTAAAGAAATTTAAATTATTATATCTATATTAAAAGATAATTCACTTACTAATTACCTTTTCAAACATTATATCTTTCATTCCATTTATCTGCACATTCACAATCATATATACCTACGTACATCTTCATGTGCCTCGTGCGTGCTTTCTACTAGTAATTTTTAAAAGTGTAACTTCATTCCCGATTGACAAGGTCTCTCCATTGTGTGACAAAGGGAGACCATTGTGTGACAATTGTCTCTCTTTTTTCATTTTAACTTTTCTAATATATATATATATATATATATATATATATATATATATATATATATATATATATATATATATATATATATATATTATAATTTTTATCTTTTATTTGTTAATATATATTAATAAAATAAATTTAACTTATTTTTGTTAATTCTATTTTATTTTTAATATTATAAATATAAAATAAAATTCATGATATGTATTTCACATTTTATGTATAATATTTCATGCAATGATGTTTTATGTTTAGAATTTATCTATCCAATCCTAATTTTATAGGATTATTTTTTATTTATACTTTTTCTAAATTTTATTCTTAAAATTAAATACTTTCAACTAAAGTTAACAGTTTAGCTAAATAACTAATTTTAAAAACCAAAAAACAAATCGACATTTCTTTTGAAACCATTCCACCTTTATTGCAAACCAATTGATCAATAGTGCTAACCTATCACCATGTTTATATAAAACATCAATAAAGAATCACTCATCCCTCAACAAGAACCAGAATGGGAAATGACCCATTCGAATGAATTTTCAGAATTTTTTACTCACTATAGCCTTTTAAATTTATGATCTTAAACCAACCTAAAATAAATTATTTCATCTCATTGTAGAAACAAAAACCATGTCTATATGGAGAAACAAACCTTTAGAACACATTATTGTTCCGAAACCTTTCATTACTTCTGAAGAACAAGATTTTATAATCGAACTCGATGTAGAGTTACCAAAACCATCTTCTTACCTCAACGATGATGCATCGTTTTGGGAAAACCTTAACGACGAAAGTTATTTTAATCTACAAAATGCAATGGAACGTTGATGTTAGCAATGACGACATTGAAACACGAAATATGTCTTCAACTACAAGAATTTAATACTACAGTAGAAGTCCATAATCAATAAAGCCACGTATACTGCATGTGATAAAAAAGAAGAAAGAGATAAGGAAGAAGCCACTAGACGGATGGTAAAGAAGAAAGAAAAGTCAAATCTTACCTTCTTTACATTTATTGTTAACTGAACATTTGAAAACTTTGTAAATATTTTTGTTGTAAACTGACAGAGCAAGCAAGTGAGTGATCAGAAAGCAATCAATAAAGAGATCAAGAGAAATACAATCAGTTGTATCTTCAACTTGTAAATTTCTATATTCCGCAATAAAAAGTAAGAAATTTTTGTTAAATTTCTATTCTCATTTTATTTGCAATTTAGTTTATTTTTTTCTTTTTTTTTCACCCTTATAGGGTAAAAGGGTAAATAAATAAAGTAAGGAAATAAAAATTATTTGAATTATAATTTTATTTTTATTAATTACTATCTATCTATCTATATATATATATATATATATAATGTTTACATCAATTTTTTTTTTTTAAAATGGGGTTATTGAGAAAGTTTTTGGTGTAAAATCAGAAAGCAACAGCCAGGTTTGTTGCTTTTAAATCCAGTTGAGTTCCTAGTTTCAAGGCAATTTTCGGGCAAATGGGAAATCACTTTCCAGGCAATTTTAGTTTGAATTTCCACTTTCCAAACAATTTAATATGGTAGGTCAGGTGGGCCCACTTGACCTAACTTACCTCCATTTTCCATACGGTTTCATTTTGTCAATTATGGTGGGCGGCCTCAACTTAACCGCTTGCTGACCGTCTATCCTATTTATTTTTGTCAAAATTTCCATGTTTTTAAGTGGGGCCTAAAAGTTTTGAATAAATTGTACATTCTTTTCTTCAGTTTTGAAGTTCAAAACCTAGGATTCACATTTCTTCTTCTTCGCTAAAATTGGGATTTCATTGTTTTTTTAGCAGACACTTAAAATTCTAAGGCGGTGTTTGTTTTTTTGCTTAATTCTAAATAGAAACTTAATACTTAATAGTATTAAATAATAGGTTGCTTTTTTATAATATTTTATTTCTATTAAATATTCAAAAGTAATAAAAAATCAATACATTATTTTTTCTATTTAAAAAAAATTAAATATTTTAATTTTTTCTATTCAATAAAAAATTTATAATAAGTGATAAAAAATAAAAAAAAATAAACTACCTAAATTCTAAAAATAAATTACTTTTAATAAAAAGTAAAAAAAAACAAACTCCACCTAACTCTACCTCTATTTTTTTTCCCTTACTTTGCATCAAAGACATTTATCTCGTTTCCATGCAATTCATTTGCTGAAGGAGTGAATCGGTCAAGGAAGGCTCCTTTCACTCAAAGATGAAAGTGTGATTCCATACAATCTCATTTGGGTAATTACGATGGGGGACCAATTGACTTGACTCAGAGCTTAGCTTGTTACAGGTTGCAATGAAGATCTTGACTAAAGCGGCGTACATAACCCGAAGGTAGCAGTAAGCCAGTAACTCATTGATGGATAATTATTTGCTATCTCCTTTGCGCCACTCCTAGCTATAGGAAAAACCCTATAAAATAAAATATTATTCTTGAATCAAAAGGAATTATTAATTTATCAATAAATAAATAATTTATTAATTTAGTGTATATATATTACAAAAAAATAAAGATAAAATTGAGTTAGTTTTGGTGCAAAGAAAAAAATCAATGTATATTTTGAGAAAGTTTGTATTATGAATTCTTTTGTTTTTTTTTCCACATATTTCATTAGTTATTAATTTATATTTTATTGGACTTTGAAGAATTTCTAAAAAACTATTATCTTATATATTTAGTGAGATTATTAATTTAATACATTAACGTGAGTTGGACAATGTAGGGACCACCCCCAAATGCCCACGTGACAACCCCGCACAGCACCCCTCCAGGGGACACGTGGCACATCAACTCTCTATCCAGATTCCCTCCGGGGGGCGTACAACACTCTCAAACCCACGGTCCGGACGACCCCCTCTCTTGTCCGGATATGTTGTCCAGACCCAGCGTTAGCAACTTAATCAAAAGCCTTGGCCATGAAACGCAGGCCATCCTGGCCTACACTATCAGAAGCACTTTCGACGAGACCATACTGAGTCACCTCAGACAACCTGTCATAGCCCGCATTCCACTGCCTGCAGAGCGAAAGGACAAGAATGATGGCAAGCCATCCCCTCCACAATATTTGACAGCCACCTGCAGGACAATGATGCCTCTGCCACTACCTCAGCGCCATCATGACAAGTCAAAAAGTCTTCCCACCATTAAAGGGGACAGAACTTCTGACACTATAAAAGAGCCTTCATGCAAGGAGAGAAGGTAAGCTTTCTTACTCAATAAAAATGGAAGATTGATTATCAGAGAGAAGGCTAACAAAACCATCGGAGGGTGTGTCCGGACAACCTGTCCGGACGTCTTTTGCAGGTTGATTGAGGCAGGAATCATCTTCAGTTGAAAGAGAGCGTCCATCTGGCTATTGCGAGGACCTCGGGTGACGCGGGGCTTCAATATTGGCGCTGTCTGTGGGAAGTTGCTCAATCAACGACAAATATGTCCACACCTTCCAGGATTCATTCGTCAGCCAGAGGAGAAGAATGTTATTTTGAATGGCGCGAGACCATGGAAAGGCGACAATTGGAGAGTGAACGATAAATGCAAGCTCTCCTCCAGGAAACGACGAGACTAAGAGAAGAAAACGCGGTGTTACGCATCCACGTTTCGTCCTCGGGGCCTCCTCGTGACCAACGCCCAAGAGGTCAGGGGGCGAACTCTAGGCCTGATCCAGAATCGGTATATCCTGGAACTGCAGGGGTCGTCCCTGATATGCACAATGAGCGATCTCGGGAACGACCCATGCCCATGTATCCTGCTCCCCAAGATGAAAGCTCGGACTCTACCTGTATCTCATCAAAGAGACAGCGTGATAAAAGGCCCCAGTTGTTAGACGTAATGCGCGCGAGGTTAGGACCGCAGGAGCTTGGTAAGGAGAAGCCGCCGGTGGCCGCAACCTAGGAAGCATAACCCGACCCCCCAGTCGCACCCACTATTCAGAACAACCCCTCGCACCAAGCGGTACGACAAGTCGGAAGGAACTCATCAAATGAACCTCCCCCAGGTTTCATTAGTAAGAGGCTGGATGACATGCTCCCCACGCCTTTTAGCTCACGTATTATCCATTATGATCCCCCAAGGGGATTCCTCATGCCAAAATTTTCTACGTATTACGGGTCTAGTGATCCATTCAACCATATCATGCATTACCGGCAACTCATGACTCTCGACATAGGGAATGATGCGTTGTTGTGCAAAGTATTCCCCGCTAGCTTATAAGGCCAAGCTCTTTCTTGGTTTCACCGACTCCTCTCGAACTCTATTGATAACTTCCGGGACCTATCGAAAGCTTTTGTGGGACTATACCTGTGCTCCGCCCAGCATAAACAGAACATCAGCACCCTGCAAAACATAAAAATGCAGGAGAATGAGTCCTTGAGAGAATTCGTGAAACGGTTTGGTCAGGTTGTGTTGCAAGTAGAGGCCTACAGCATGGATGCTGTCCTCCAAATCTTCAAACAAAGCATATGCCCAGGTACCCCATTTTTTGAATCACTTGCTAAAAAGCCTCCCACGACGATGGATGACTTGTTCCGGCGTGCAAGCAAATACTCAATGCTGGAAGATGATGTGCATGCAGCCACCCAACAAATTTTGGTCATCGAACAGACATCCAGAAGCGACGCGAAAAGAAGTTCCAAACCTCCGAACCAGCCTAGGACGTTTGATCGAAAGGTAGGGGGAGCAAAGTCGCCCGGAGCTGCCGCCTCTCACTCCCATTACTGTGTCATATGAGAAGCTTCTTCCTATGATACAAGACCTGTCTGACTTTAGGTGGCCCGGACCCATCAGAACGGACCCAGCCAAGAGAGATCATAGCAAGAAGTGTGCTTACCACAAAGAGCATGGTCATACTATGGAGCAATGTAAGAGTCTCCATTACTTGGTAGAAAGGCTCATAAAAGCAGGACATTTGAAGCAATACCTCCGCTCAAAAGCTAGGGTTAAAGATACTTCCTGGAGCCGCGATTCTGGGACCTTTAGGGCCCCAATCGCCCCTAAGGCCGTCATCAATTACATCCATGAAGGACCACTGGATGAGGAGTACAACTTCAAACGAAAGAGGTAGAGGTTGCTGCAAGCAGCGTCGGTGTGTGAGCGCGTTAATTCCATTCGGCCCGGTTTAACTAGAGGGAGCGCTCGCCCGATAGACGGGACAATTGTTTTCCCCCCAATAGATTTCACACAAATATTACAACCACATCATGACGCCCTCATCCTATCCCTGGAGATGGAGGACTTTGATGTGAGATGGATCCTAATTGACCCAGGCAGCTCGGCCGATCTTTTACAGGCATCAGTAATCAAGCAGATGGGACTCGAGCTATCCGGCTTAGAAAATCTTGGGCGAATCTTGTCAGGATTCAATGGAGCGGCAACCACCTCCCTTGGAGATGTTGTGCTACCAGTCCAAGCAGGCCTAGTCACTCTTAACGTACAATTTTCAGTGGTAGAAGATTTGTCCTCCTTTAACGCCATCTTGGGACGCACGTGGCTGCACTACATGACAACCATCCCTTCCACATACCATCAGATGGTAAGCTTTCTCACCGAGGACGGAAAAATCGATCTATATGGCAGCCAGCTGGCCGCTCGCCAGTGCTATCAAATAGCGCGAGAAGTCGGATCCAGCAAAGATGGCTAGCTCCTCCCCGAACCCACCAACTTGCCATACCAATATCAATTACTGAACCCGGCGGATAAAGATCCCCCGGCGGCAGATCTCTTGCGGCCAATCCAAATCTCGGAGGAAAACACTCATCTCACACATATCAGCTCCCTCTTGACACCTAAAGAGGCCTGGGATATCCAGGACACCCTCCGACAAAGCCACGACGTCTTTGCGTGGGCGCATTCCGACATGACAAGAATCCATCCTTTAGTCGCCTCCCATCGGCTTAACATCTTGCCTTCATCAAGACCCGTCCGGCAGAAGGTTAGGTGGTTCCACCCGGATAAGCAAAAAATTATTCGGGACGAGGTTGACAAATTGTTGGAGGCCGGATTTATTAGAGAAGTGGAGTATCTAGATTGGCTGGCGAATGTAGTGGTGATCCCCAAAAAGGAGGGAAAATGGCGAGTATGCGTTGATTATACCAACCTCAACAATGTATGCCCAAAAGACAGTTTCCCTCTGCCGTGGATAGATCAAATCGTGGACTCCACTGCCCGGCAAGGAATGCTCTCCTTCCTAGATGCCTTCTCTGGATACCACCAAATCCCCATGGCCCTTATCGATGAAGAAAAGACGGCCTTTATAACTCCACATGGGCTTTATTGTTATAAAGTCATGTCATTCGGACTCAAAAATGTCGGTGCCACCTATCAGAGACTGATGACAAAGATCTTCAAACCCCTGGTTGGCCGCACAGTGGAGGTAGACATTGATGATATAGTGGTTAAAAGTAAAACCCGAGAAGAGCATGCACACCACTTACAAGAAGTCTTCCACCTGCTAAGGAAGTACGACATGAAGCTGAATTCATCCAAATGCGCTTTCGGCGTGAGTGCTAGGAAATTCTTGAGGTTCATGGTTAGCCAAAGAGGGATAGAAGTTAGCCCTGACCAAATTAAGGTAGTCATGGAAACACCACCCCCTAAGAACAAAAAGGAGTTGCAGCGCCTCACAAGTAAGCTCATCGTATTGGGACGTTTCATAGCCTGATTCACTGACGAATTGCGACCCTTCTTCTTAGTATTACGGAAACCCGACATGATTGGATGGATGGACAACTGCCAGAGCGCTTTCGAAAAAATCAAACACTACCTAACACAACCACCCATCCTGAGCAGCCCCCTCCCCAAAGAAAAATTGTATATGTATTTGGTTGTGTCAGATTGGGTAGTTAGCATTGTTCTGTTTTGCTGCCTTACACATAGGGAGCAGAAACCTATTTATTATGTCAACAGAGCATTGGCCGATGCAGAAACAAGGTATTCAAAGATAGAGCAAACAACCTTAGCCTTGTGAAGTGCCGCCCAGAAACTCCGCCCTTACTTCCAAGCCCACCCGGTAGTCATACATACCGACCAACCCCTTCGCAACATCCTGCACAAGCCGGATCTGTTCGGAAGAATGCTCCAATGGGCCATAGAATTAAGTGAGTATGGGATCAAATACCAACCGAGATTGTCCATGAAAGGCCAGGTAATGGCCGACTTTGTGGTAGAGTCCTCCCAAAAACCTGTTCGAGACAAGGAACCGCACAAAGAAGAGTGGTGGACCTTGCAGGTTGATGGAGCCTCTCGATCATCGGGATCCGGAATAAGACTTTTATTGCAATCCCCAATGGGTGAACAACTGGAGCAAGCTATCTGGCTAGGGTTCCCTGCATCAAATAATGAAGCAGAATACGAAGCCATCCTGTTCGGACTAGATCTCGCCCTCACACTATCTGTCTCCAAGCTCTAAGTCTACATCGATTCTCAACTCGTGGTAAGACACGTGCAGGAGGAATACGGAGTTAAGGACGAACGCATGGCGCAATATCTAACAAAAGTGAGAAACACCCTGCAACGGTTGGGCGAATGGACCATAGAAAAAATCCCATGAGCTGATAACGTACGTGCTGACGCCCTGGCAAGAATAGCTGCTTCCTTGCCCATCAAAGAGGCCATATTATTGCCTATATATGTGCAGACTGATCCCTCCATCACAGAAGCATCCACTTGCAGTACTATTGAGGAGAGCTAGGAAGAGGGCCAGGAGTGGACGGAAGTCATAGCAGGATACCTCCGGACAGGATCTCTACTTGATGAACCCAAGCAGGTGCACAAGATCCGGGTACAAGCTGCCCGTTTCACTCTGATCGGGGAGCACCTTTACAAACGATCTTTTACAGGCCCCTACCTCAGGTGCCTAGACCGCTCAGAGGCTCAATACATATTAGGTGAGTTACATGAGGGTATATGCGGTAATCACCCCGGAGGACGATCTTTAGCGCATCGAGCACACTCGTAGGGCTACTATTGGCCCACTATGAAGAGAGACGCGACGGCTTATGTCAAGAAGTGTGACAAATGCCAAAGGCATGCCCCCATACCGCATGCACCGTCTGAAACGTTGAAGCCAATTTCCAGCCCTTGGCCTTTTGCACAATGGGGGATGGACATAGTAAGACCTTTACCAACCGCGGTTGTCTAGAAGAAATTCATGCTCGTTGCCATAGACTACTTTAGCAAATGGGTAGAAATAGAGGCATATGCCAGCATCAAGGACAAGGATGTCACCAAATTTGTGTGGAAGAACATCATTTGCCGCTTTGGGATTCCTCAAGCAATCATAGCCGACAATGGTCCATAGTTTGACAGCATTGCCTTCCGGAATTTCTGCTCGGAGCTCAAAATCCAGAATTTATACTCCACACCGCATTACCCTCAAAGCAATGGGCAGGCAGAAGCGACAAATAAAACCTTGGTGACTACCTTAAAGAAGAGGCTCGAGCAAGCCAAAGGAAAGTGGGTAGAGAAACTATCCAGCATCCTATGAGCCTACCGAATCACGCCCGGGCGACCCATGAGAAACACTCCCTTCACCCTTGCATACGACATGGATGCAGTCATCCTCACAGCAATAGGCTTGCCCACTATTCGAACTAATGCACGAGGATAGAGTGATGAAAGTACGGAACTAGGAAGGAACCTAGACTGGGCAGATGAAGTGAGAGAAAACGCATCCATTCGGATGGCCGACTACCAGCAAAGAACAGCCACTCACTATAACCGCAAGGCACGACCCCGGGTCTTCAAGATTGGAATGCTGGTCCTTAGAAAGGTTTTCGAAAACACTGTTGAAAGAGGAGCCAGAAAATTCCAAGCGAATTGGGAAGGTCCTTATATTGTAACTAAGGCAAGTGAAAACGGAGCCTATCACCTACAAAAGTTAGACAGAACCCCGTTGCTCCATCCATGGAATGTATCTAACCTTAAGCAATATTACCAATAAAGAAAAGCGAAAGGTAGAGAAAAGCAAAGAAGTGTAAAGTATTTATAAAGAACTGAAAAATTGTCTTTACAAAATCCGCCGCCTCAAAAGCAGTAAAACAAAGAGAAAAAGTATAAGGAGGACTGCATATAAAGAAATCTCAATAAGAAGGGCCTCCAGGTATCACATCCTCATCATCAGAAGGAAGAGACGGAACATCATGCATAATGTCGTTCTTCTTCATGCAGCAACGGTAGTTGAAGAAGTACATGTTGTCTACCTGCCTTTGATACCCCGTCTCCGACTCCTTCTTTTGAGCGGTGAACCCGACCTCCATCTCCTCCCTCTGAGCAACTAGGCCTGCCTGCAACTTCTCCGTCTCCTTTTTCTGAGCTGCGAGGCTAGCCCAAAGTTCGTCCACCTCCTTCTTAAGTTGGGAATTCTCCTGCTCCACCCCTTTAATTTGACCCTTCAGGGCCCTTTTTTTCCCTTTCAGCAGGTTCACCTCAGCCCGGACAGCCCCCTTATCCTTCTCAGCTTGGCTCAGCTTCTCCATCCCATCCGCTACGGCCTTTTGAGCAACGGCTAACTCAGCCTCCACCTTCTCTAACCGCGAGCGCATCTCCTCAACGTCGCCCAGATGGTGAGAGATGAAGGCGCGCATAGCCTCTACCACTTCCAGCCGCTTAAAGAGTTATTCGCACATATGCATCATATAGCGGATGACAACCACGTCCTGCGCAGAACAACAACAAAACAAAAGCTAATGTCGTGCAAAGGAGTAACAGTTGCTAAGGAAAAAGGAAAAAGTAGCAAAGAAATGAATACCACTTCTACAGTCTCAGGGATCGTCCACTCCTGCAGATGTTGAATACAAGACATGGCTGACTCAGGGGTGCCAAAAGGAAGCCGGGCCTTGACAAAGGTAGGAGGATCACCACCCATGTTCATAGAGACCCGCTTGGTAAGCGAAAAGAAGTCAAACATCCTTGTGGAAGGAGTCTCTGCATCCATGAAACATGGCACTCCCTTCAGCATCTCCATCATTTCCTCCCAGCTTGGAGGAACCGTGGCAACTGGACTATTCTTCTCGTTCGAAGCCTCCTCGTCAGTCGTTGCCTCTGGAACCCCCTCTATCCCACGGGTCTCCACTGTAGTAGGGGCGTTGCTATGAGCAGTTACGCCTGGTTGAGCAACGGCTGCTGCGCTAGGCCCTGGAATGTCGGGTCGAGCCGTTGCATCAGATCCTGCAACGTCTGGCTGAACTGCTGCAGCTGCACTAGAACCCACGTCCAGATGGGCCATAGTTGACAAAGGAACTTCTGTCGCCGGATCCTCCCTACCTCTCTCTAGGCAAACCCTCTTGGCTGGAGGAGGCGCAAGATCTATGGGATCGTACAGCCGCTTACGATGCCTTTGCAAAAACTCGGTTTTGAGGTCATTCATGCCTCTCACTTCCTTTGGCTCGTACACGACTCTCAGGCCAACAAAGTCCGATTGAGGCTAGAAATAGCCAGGCCCCGAACGGAAAGTCTCAAGCTGTAGGGAGCTAGAAGTATCCTCAGGCTCCGGGGTAGGGTTATTCGGTCGATTGGACGCAGAGTCGGAGGATGAAGACGAAAGATCAGGAGCCAGAGACACTACCTGGAGAGCCTGCACAATGGTTTTCTTTTTCTTTTTCTTTTTCTTTGCAGTCGGAGGACGGATTGCGGGAGAAGAGTCGCATCCCTTCTCGCCAAGCCCTTTCTCTTACAGGTGCTTTCCTTAGTATCCCCTCCTGCCTATTCTTCTCCCGCTGGTTAAGGCGCTCCTAGCATACCTTTGCGTTAGCCTCGCGAGCCCTTTCATAAAAAGGCAGGTCCTTTAGCACAAAGTGTTCCCCGGGCACTACAACTTTGGGTAGTCACCTGGGGAGAATATTGAGGACGTACGACTGAGGTTCCCGGATGACCACCAACAGGTTCCGGGCAGAAAGAAGTGTCTGGTGGTGCCTCTCGATGGAAGTGATCTCGAACAGCTTGTTCAAACGATCGAAAGAGGCATTCTCCACCCACTCTACCAAGCGACTCCTCTTGTGTGTACCTGTGTTACCCAAAACAAAAGAGGTTAGTTATCTGATAACACTGAATCAAGAGTCAAAAACCAACATCGGATAGACACCAAGAGCTACCCTACCCGGAAGTGTCAACGAACGGTTGGGGGTAAACTCCCTTTCCGAAGGCTCTGACAGACCGGCCTAGTGACCCCTGACCAGTACATGCCCTTTGGCTCCCCCATTGTTCAAATCCGGAAGGTTGATCACCAATTGAAGGGACGAGATATGGGCAAACAGGCTGAAGAGGTCTGTCTTCCCCTTCTTGATGGTGTAAACAAAGATGACCTCCAGCAAGGAAAGATCCAAATTGAATAGCATATTTAGGATGCTGCATCCCATCAACACCCGGACAATATTGGGATGGACATAAGCTGGAGGAATCTGAGTGAAGTGGAGGAACTCTTTGAAGAGAGACGGAAGAGGAAACCGGAGCCCCGTATTGAATTGATCATTGGAAAAGTAAACGATGTGGTTGGCAGCTTTCTCAATGGATATAGCATCCCCGTCCACTAGTTGAACAGAGACATTGTTCGGGATGCAGAAACACTCACGAAACTCCCTCTCGTTCAGTTTGTCAAAAGGCTTCCCCGAGTAGGTTTGCTCGGATACACTTTTTCCACTAGGTCCAGCAGCATTGGATGAAGCCATATCCTTTTTCGCAGGCATGTTAAAGCGTGGGGCCGAGACAAAACCTGCATGGCGAAATGCCAATAGTCAAAACAGAGGTACCCGGCCCCACAACCCTGAGAACAAATGACCCAGAAGGCTTAAAATAACCAAAACCCCAAGCCTAACCCCTAACTCTACCCTAAATGTGGTTCAGTCATCCGCAAAGGCAAGGGGGGGCAACAAAAGCCACAATGGGCCCAAAGCAAAATCAAAACCCCCTGAAAAACCCTAAACATTACCTTTGACCCTCAATCGCAAACAAAATACCCAACAAGCTAGCAAAAATCGAAGAAACAGGAAGCTTAAGATTAAGAGATAGAAATATAGAACATACCTGGCCCAAACTTGCAACTGGAACGAAGGCTGTGATACAGTCGCCTTTGTGACAGGAATGCCACTAACAGAAGCCCTAGAAAGCTACCCTTAGTCACAGGCGAAAATGAACAGAGAGGCAAAGGAAAAATACAGGCGAGAAAAAAACGCAGAAGGAAAAATGCAGTTGCGGGGGCTAGATTTCTTATTTAAGGGATGCGACTCCTCGGTACTCCAAACGACTAGGCGTCCAACCACGCCACTATCGAAACGACATGCCCCCTGGAAATCCCCCCAAGAATGGCGGCTCGCCATAAATACCCCCCATTCCGCAGCACCACGTGGCATATAAACCCCAAAAAAGAAATGAAGGGTTTAAAAGCATCATTTTTAACCTGCCTTTTCTGCCCGGGCAAAATAGCCAAGTTAAAAGGGGGGCATTGTAGGGACTACCCCCAAACGCCCACGTGGCAACCCCACATAGCACCCCTCCAAGGGACATGTGACACATCAACTCTCTATCCGGATTCCCTCCGGGGGGCGTATGGCACTCTCAAACCCACGGTCCGGACGACCCCCTCTCTTGTCTGGATATGTTGTTCGGACCCAGCGTTAGCAACTTAATCAAAAGCCTTGGCCATGAAACACGGGCCATCCTGGCCTACACTACTAGAAGCACTTTCGACGGGACCATACTGAGTCACCTCAGACAACCTGTCATAGCCCGCATTCCGCCGCCTGTGGAGTGAAAGGACAGAAATGACGGCAAGCCATCCCCTCCACAATATATGATAGGCGCCTATAGGACAATGATGGCTCTGCCACTACCTCAACGCCATCATGACAAGCCAAAAAGTCTTCCCACCATTAAAGGGGACAGAGCTTCTGACACTATAAAAGAGCCTTCATGCAAGGAGAGAAGATAAGCTTTCTTACTCAGTAAAAATGGAAGATTGATTATCAGAGAGAAGGCTAACAAAACCATCGGAGGGTGTGTCTGGACAACCTGTCCGGACGTCTTTTGTAGGTTGATTGAGGCAGGAATTATCATCAGTTGAAAGAGAGTGTCCATCTGGCTACTACGAGGATCCCGGGTGACGCGAGGCTTCAACAGACAAGAAGATTTTATTGCCTGGAAAACAAGATTATTAAATATATCAAATACTTATTTTTTGAGTTTTTAATAAATTTTCACTCAAATTATACCACATGAATTTGGAAAAATTGTAAAAAAAAAATTATTAATTAATGAAAATATTTAAGGGTTTGCCTAAAAACAAGTTTACCATATTTTATTTTTCTTATATAAAATTTTTTAACCTTATTTTTGAGCAAATATTTTTAATCATTTCTTTGTTATTATAATAATGATGATAATAATAAATATTATACAAAGAATGTAAACCACAACTAATTTTTAATAGATAAATCAAAATTAATTCAAAAAAATTATGAATATAAATGAAGAGAAGATAAAAGAAAATTATGAAAGTTATGTTTATCGAGATAAATAGATCTTGAAAAATGTTTGAACACATTCATTTATGAAAAAATTGTTTAAAGAAGAGAGAAGTATAATTTAATTTTAGAAATAAAGAAAATTTGAGTCATTAAATGTTTATTTCTAAGTTTTCTTTAATAATATTATTATTTTTAACATTTAAATATTCAACAAGTAATTGTCCATGTAATATCATTCAAACAAAAAGTTGCATCATGTGTGCACGCTTAAATACTAGAAGCGATGTAATTAAATATTTAGGCTTAATTGGCACCCAAAGCCTCTACATATATATCAATGCCTTTAGGTAGTGTTAATTTGAAATCTTTTAAATCAATGTTTTTAGAATAAGATCAGAATAAAAAAATATTACTAATTCATGGTTTACTAGTTTGACCGATACGTAGTCATTGAAATCTTTAAAGTGCCAATAGGGTCTAATACAAACATTATTTGAATATTATGAGTCTGAACAGACAGTATTGTGACTTCTCATATTTATTCCATACGTAGTCATCCTAGACAAAGTCCGAATCAACGGATTATTGGTCTTGTATGCTTTTTGGACATGTATAAGGCAAGACTGTAGCTGTAAAAATGGGTTGATTTTGCAGGCAAATGAAATCAAACTCTCATGTAAATTATTGTGTTTGTGTGCCCTTGCAAAGTATTTGTGCCTATCTTTTGCACTTGTACATGCGCCCTCTTCAATGATTTGTTGACATTGTCAAGATCAATGTCAACACCACTATAGAAGGTCATCAGTATAGGATATTAATGTACAGCCTAAATGCAACATGATCAAAGAATGAATTTGAAAGAAATGGCATATATTGGTAGATCCATTTGAAGGCATAGAAATGAAGTACTTCCAATATGGAGGATGATTCTATAAATGAAAAGTTAAAATAAAGCTAGTTCTAAAGCAAAGCTAGCGAACCTTCCCATTGATGTTACTTCCAGGGAAAAGGTAGAAGCAGAACATTTCTCTTTGATCAAAATCATGTACAGAAGGAGATTGCATGAGCACCCCACTAAATATGTTATTAGAAAACACCTAAAAGCGCAGTTGGCAAACAAGAATATGGCAAACAAGAATATGAAAAAACTCATCCTGCTCTTTTGTTTTCTTATGGGTCTGTTTTGTTAATTGTAATTGCAGTGCAAGTTGAAGCGTGAGATGGGGTTTGGTTTATGCTGATTATTGCTTGTTTGAAGTTTGTTAGGTTGATTTTAGGATCCTTTTTGTTGTAGGTAAGTCAATATGAGACTTTTAATTTTTCTCTTTTTAGATAGAAAATATAAATGTTGTTTCTAATTTCTATAAATGCTAAATATTTTTGGTATTCAATTTTTTTTTTTTTTTTTTTTTTTTACTTTTAAAATAGAAGATAAAAACTTATTTAATAATTATGTAAGTGAAGAAAAATATTTTTGATGATTTTAGTCATTTTACAACGAATGCTAGAAAATTTTCAATATTTTGAGATGCCACACTACGAAAAATAAGATTATTATATGAGTGTTAATTTCTCATTTTACAAATATGTTGACAGAATCTCATTTAATTAAAAATAAATAAGTTTTTTATGACTCTCTACAACAATGTTGAAAATGATGAAGGTATTAAAAGTTGGTACTTGAATTTATATAAATATGAAAAATATGGGATGAAAAATGTGAAAAAAAAGAAAACAAAATTTGGGTGGAATGAAAATTGATAGAAGTTATGAAAATGTTTGAAAATATTTTAAGGTTATGTTTGGTTAGTAGGATAGAATATATATGTATATTAGGAAATGTAAATATATTATTTTTAATAAGATATGATGTTATTGAATATTATATTCAATGGGTCTATTATATTATGTTTATATTTAATTTGTAAATGAATAAAAATAAGATATAGTATATATTATTTTTCAATGTTTAAATTAAAAATTATATTACATTTCAATATTTTTTATGTTTTACATTTAATAATATTCATAATTAAAATATTTAAACTTTATAAATTAAAATTTATTATATATATTATGATATTCAATATATAAAAATATTTTGTATATATTGAATAATAAATATATTAATATTATTTAATAATATATTTTATAAATTTTTTTAATTTTCCTTTTTTAACGAAAAAAATATTTTGCAAGATAAGTAATATATATATAAACAATTGATAATATCGAGTTACCCTATTCCATGTTTGGTTGAATATAAGATATGATAAGTTGTGAGGTTAACTTATCTTCCTCTATCACTAACCAAACATGGGATATGATATGTTGTCCCCTCTCTTCTTTTATCTGATGTTACGTTCAACCCTAAACAATAAAACAAATAATACTTAAATTTTTATTAGTCAATACATATATTTGTCTAACTTGCTATTAAAATTATCTTAAATTTTTGTCCATAAACCCACAAATGAAAATATTAATTTTAATAAAATTTGTAACTATATTTTTAAATGAAAAATTAAATCATTCAAAAAATTTAAATAAGATTTATATAATATACTTAAATTAAAAGTTTGTTTGAAATGTCTTTTCAAAAAATTATTTTTGGTCAAATGAGTTGATCCAAGGATTAATGAAAATCAAGGTACTAGAATGAAGAAGATGGGTTAAATAAGTTTGTGCAAAATGGAAAAATGTTTGAGTGACAAAATGTAAATTTGGAAAATGCTAAAATTTGTACATATTAGCTTAAATGTACTAGAATCAAGGTATTAGCTTATATTGACAAAATTTGTACATATTAGCTTAAAAGTACTAGAATCAAGGTATTAGCTTATATTGACAAAATTTGTACATATTAGCTTAAATTTAAATTTGGAAAATGCTAAAATGTAATTTCCATAGATATAGTTGTTAGCTTTACATCTCAACTAGAATTTATTCAAAATCTTATGATGTGTCAAAAATTCTCAATTTCTTTAATGTTGTGACCTTTAATGAACAAATTGTCTTATGCTCCAAACGTTTGAGTGAGCATTTTCAGTTTAACAAAGTTGATAATAATAATCACATAGTACCTGTGAACACTACAAAAAACACATTACTAGAAATTGATATTCATAACACATTTCCACAACCTATGTTAAACTAAATGTTACAATAAGCAAAACACATGCTACAAAGAAGCTAGCAAAGAAAGTGATTACATATGTATATGAAATATTTTGCAACAAATGCTGATCATCAATTGCAAGTTCAAACTTTGGTTTGCCAGCTGATGAACATTCATCAATTCTCTTCCATCTTAGTCCATAGAAGACCCAAGCTCAAACAGCTTCCTCTCTAAAAGTGTATGATTTGTAAACACTCCTCTTATAAAGGAGCACATTCTTTTGACATTTAGCCCAAGAATCGTACACTTCATGTCTACAACCCACAAACACTACATAGTATGTTTGCTTGTTTGTCGTCTAATGACATAATTGTTGTTGGTTAATTTTTGATAATCAATCAACTCATAACTATTGAAAAATATAGTACGAAACGTATATAATTCACACATGTGTACCACATTGTAGGATAATAATAGTCATGATAAACTACAAAATTTAAAATATAACAAGTAATATCCGGGATTGAAGGTCAGAGGCTTCAGATAGGTAGAACCCAACTTTAACTAAGGTAGTACCTAAGGTCCCTTAAGGGAGTGCCTAAGTTAGATTAAGGTGGTACCTAAGGGCTATTAAGGTAGTACTTAAGGTACATTCCGCAAAAAACCAAAGGTGAACCACTTGACCACACAAAAGAATCACATAACAGCATGGTCTAAGGGTGACAAAGGAAGGTTAGAGGCTACGGATAGGTAGAACCAAACTTTAACTAAGGTAGTACCTAAGGTCGGTTAAGGTAGTACCTAAGGTAGATTAAGGTGGTACCTTAGGGCTATCAAGGTAGTACCTAAGGTACAGTCCTAAAAAAACCAAAGGTGAACCACTTGACCACACAAAAGAATCACATAATGGCATGGTCTAAGGGTCACAAAGGAAGGTCAAAGGCTTCGGATAGGTAGAACCCAACTTTAACTGAGGTAGTACCTAAGGTCGGTTAAGGTAGTTCCTAAGGTAGATTAAAGTGGTACCTAAGGGCTATTAAGGTAGTACCTAAGGTACTGTCCCTAAAAAATCAAATGTGAACCACTGGCCCACACAAAAGATAACATAATGACATGATCTAAGGCTCACAAAGGAAGGTCCAAGGCTTCGGATAGGTAGAACCCAACTTTAACTAAAGTAGTACCTATGGTCGGTTAAGGTAGTACCTAAGGTAGATTAAAGTGGTACCTAAGGGCTATTAAGGTAGTGCCTAAGGTACAGTCCCCAAAAAACTAAAGTGAACCACTTGCCCACACAAAAAAATCAAACAATGGCATGGTCTAAGGGTCACAAAGGAAGGTCAGAGGCTTTGGATAGGTAGAACCCAACTTTAAACTAAGTAGTACCTAAGGTCGGTTAAGGTAGTACCTAAAGTAGGTTAAGGTGGTACCTAAGGGCTATTAAGGTAGTGCCTAAGGTACAATCCCCAAAAAACCAAAGGTGGACCACTTGCCCACACAGAAGAATCAAATAATGGCATGGCCTAAGGGTCACAAAAGAAGGTTTGAGGCTTTGGATAGGTAGAACCCAACTTTAACTAAGTTAGTACCTAAGGTAGATTAAGATGGTACCTAAGGGCTATTAAGGTAGTACCTTAGGTACAATACCCAAAAAAACAAAGGTGAACCACTTGCCCACACAAAAGAATCACATAATGGCATGGTTTAAGGGTAACAAAGGAAGGTCTAAGACTTCGGATAGGTAGAACCCAACTTTAACTAAAGTAGTACCTAAGGTCCCTTAAGGTAGTACCTAAGGTAGATTAAAGTGGTACCTAAGGGCTATTAAGGTAGTACTTAAGGTACAGTCCGCAAAAAACGAAAGGTGAACCACTTGACCACACAAAAGAATCACATAAAGGCATGGTCTAAGGGTGACAAATGAAGGTCAGAGGCTTCGGATCGGTAGAACCCAATTTTAACTAAGGTAGTACCTAAGGTCGGTTAAGATAGTACCTAAGGTAGATTAAGGTGGTACCTAAGGGCTATTAAGGTAGTACTTAAGGTACTGTCCTTAAAAAATCAAAGGTGAACCACTGGCCCACACAAAAGATAACATAATGACATGATCTAAGGGTCACAAAGGAAGGTCCAAGGCTTCGGATAGGTAGAACCCAACTTTAACTAAGGTAGTACCTAAGGTCCCTTAAGGTAGTACCTAAGGTAGAATAAGGTGGTACCTAAGGACTATTAAGGTAGCACCTAAGGTACAATCCACAAAAAACCAAAGGTGAACCACTTGACCACATTAAAGAATCACATAATGGCATGCTCTAAGGGTGACAAAGGAAGGTTCGATGCTTTGGATAGGTACAACCCAACTTTAACTAAAGTAGTGCCTAAGGTGGCTTAAGGTAGTACCTAAGGTAGGTTAAGGTGGTACCTAAGGGCTATTAAGGTAGTACCTAAGGTACAATCCGCAAAATAACAATGTGACTTACAACCATATATGTTGTAAGTTCCATCTTGATTCAATATGACTTGTGGGTCATATGATTATTTAGGAATAATATGGTTCCCACAACCCAACACAAAAGTTCATGTCCACAAACGACTCCAAAACGTTGATGTGCTCTATTTCAAATAAATGAACTAAAGAACAATAAATGAAAATAATTTACCTTCAGATTTCGGTTTAGGGTTAGGGCAAAATGTCACCCAATGATAGAAAGAGATATCTTGTTTACAAAGCCAATATTTTGGATTCCACCTTTCCATTTTGGTATGCGCTGCTGTAATAGATTCACAATCACAGATGCGCCTCTTGAAGTTGTCTTTTAACTGGACATTCTTAGGATGGAATGCTCCATTTCGTTGCATTTTTATGTGGACAAGAAAGAAACATGCAAGTTAGAGTTTTGGATTAATGGTTTTTTTCTCTCAAATAAGACAATTTTTGGGAATTTTTACATGGGTCTTGGGATTATGTGGGTGATGAAGCCGAGAGAGAGAGAGAGAGAGAGGGAGAGAGAGAGAGAGAAAGAGAGAGAGAGAGAGAGAGAGAGAGAGAGAGAGAGAGAGAGAGAAATGCTCTCAAATCAGAGAGAAGAAAATTTCAGATTAGGGAAATTAGAGATGGTTGTCAGGTCGGGTTATTTTTCATAGGTTTCAACTTTAGATTTTTGTTTTAAAAATTTTCACTCTCTCATTGGCATGGAAGGCTTCTTGCTGATATGGAGACAAGGTTGCAGCTGATGTGGAGACATGGAAGGGCAATCTAGGAACATAAATTGGATTTAGCAAAGAGTGCATGAGAAATATAATATTTTCTCCATTAACAAGGACATTTCATATTTTATTTACGTGGGTTTCCAAAACCATATATCTTCCTAATAGCAGCCTACAAACAGAACTTTCCCTTAAAAAAATGATTCAATTTTAAATTAATGACTTTCATTTATTTTCATGATATTAATATTAAACCTCAATAAATATCTCCTACTTTAAGTCATTTGATATTATATATATACATATCTCATAACAACCTCCCATGAAATTTGATACTAAACTGGCCTTCATCTTAGGTAATGAACTTATCTGATTTACCCTCTATCATTTTCTTATCATCAAGTTTTTTTTTTTTTTTTTTTATCATATATTGGTTTTTAACTTATCTATGTTTCTATTTTCATATTTTAGAGATAAAAAATGATGACCAATTATGGTTGAAGAAATAATTTCCCGCTCATTTTAAACATATCAAGGTATTTATTTGTTGATAATATCTTTTTTTATTATTATTATGCATTAACAAACAAAATGTTAGTTTTTATTTTTTATTTTTTTATTATTTTGGATAATTCATCTATTGTCTGTTAGTATAATTAGATTAGTTTTTAAATAGGATATTTTTTAAAATTCATAAATTACCTTAACAAGATTACTTATACATGTGCATAGATATTTTTATTAAACTATAATTTTTTTTAAAAAAATTCAAATTGCATTACATTTTTTCAAAATTTAATAAAAATTTTACAACGATAATATTATCTTACATAATATTTTCACAATGTTGACTTCTATATATATTAAAACATAATTTTAAATTTAACAATTGTTGGAACTTGAGAATATTCAAGTTCATAAGCTGCAACAAAGTATGTGTCTACACCAACTAAACTAAACTGTGTTCCCTCTGTTATTTACAACGTTGTGTGGTGTAAGAAATTTGCGGTAGTGAGGCTATGTTTGAAAGCAATTTTAACAATAGGAAATAAAGGATAGTTTCTATAATTCTTAAAAATATAAAATAATATGTTTTTTTATTATATATTTTTATTTTTATTTAATTTTTAAAGATTATTCCACGAAAATTATTATACACTTATAATTAAAAATCAAACACTTTAGAAAACAACGTGGGCATGAATAACCACATATCTATGTATGAAACAACATTTAAAGAACCCAATACAAAATAATTCGATAAAAGAATTCGATGAAACAGTAAATATTTAATGAAATTACCTTTTATCAGTAAAATAACATATAATTTAAATAATTTTTTCATGCGATAACCCAAAAAAAAAATACATATTTTATAAATCATTTGTCAAAGAATTTTACAATAACTAACTTATCTATTTCACGGTTTGTCATTTTTAACTTATTTATTTCATTGTTTATCATTTTCTTGCTTTTATATTTTTTTTACTATTTGTTGCTTTTTACCTTATCTACATTTTTATTTTCAGAATCAAGGGATAGAAAATCATAAAAAATATTTGATAATGAATAATGTTAGAATTCTTATTATATTGTTATCTTTTAGTTTATCTACTTAACGGTGTCGCCATGTTATCTATGTTCAACAACATAAATTATGATCATATTTCTATTTATTTACACTTCACTTTAACATTTCCAATTCAGATTTGTTTTCATGCAATAAAAGGACAAGTACCATCAATGACTAAAAACAAGTTATTACATCTTACACATAATATTCAAATATTAAGTTTTTAATTCATATTATAATTACTAACCTAATCAAACTAATCTTAGTTGAAGCTACAACTCTATAGTCCAAAATGGGGTGCTACAATCAAAGTTGATCCGCCAACTCTATGGATGATGGTAAAAAACATTTTGACAAAACAAAAGAAACAATGGTTCATTTTCTCAACTTCTACAAATTAATTAATTTTATCATCATGTCATTTATAATAACTCTAATTTCATATTTTTACATTAATTAAGAATTACTACGTCTTTTGAGTTTGATTAGACTATGGTACTGTAAACCCCTTAAAAGACCAAGGGTTCTTTTCATTTGTTTGGGACCACGGGGGGGGGGGAGGGGATGGATTTTCCTTTCATTTTTTTGAGATGAGGGGGGACCCCTTTTCGGCCATGAAGAAGCTGCATGGACAGGTGGCCAAGAGCACGGCTCGCCCACGGTGGTGGGTGAGGATGACGCATTGGCGGAATGGTACACATGAGAGCAGGTAGTGGCTTACTAAGGAAGATGGGGAAACAGAGGAGATTTGGAGGTGAGGGGATTCTTTCTGAAAGAGGGGTTCTTTGGCTAAAGCAGGAGAGGGAAGGGAGGAGAGCAGAGCGGGTGGCTAGGAAACTTTTGGCTTGAGGAAAACATCCAGGTATGACTACTAGGCCACTTGTTTGCTTTGAGGAATCTATCCTTTGTATGCATGCTCTGTTTTGGTTTTGTTTCTGGTGTTTTTTTTTCTATCTTTCTTATCAATGCCTGATGCTTTGTTTCCTCCCATGAGCTTGATGTATCAAAATCATATTTTTTTTTTTTGCTTCCTTCCTATGGCACCTGTATCTAGCCCATTGATCGTTATGAAATGGAGCCGAGTTCAATCGTATCTTTTTCGTTTGTATATGCTTTGTTTTTCTTCACTTCCTCTGTTTCGTGCACTTTTGGAATGTTGGGTATCATGTTTGGGTTGGCTATGAGACAGGAAATTAGTATTGCATCGAACCTGGACAATGTGAAGGTCATTTCGGATATATCGAATTGTCTAATACCAGTATATCATCCTAGACATGTTAGTGAATTGGAAAAGACGTTAAGCTTGCTGAAAAAAAAAAAAAAACAAGGTGACAAATAATGGTATAACTGAACAACTGTCATCTCCATGTTTTCGGAATGTTTCCCAAGTTCTTGTAAGGGAATCCAGACCAACCGAGGGAGTTTTGTTTCTTGGAATTGAAGATATCATTTGGACCAAGACCAAAGGACTGTCTCTGGGGTTTTTTTATAGCCAAATATGGTTATTGCTAGGGCCACAACTCATCTAGAATTCTGTTTCCTTCTGAGGTAATGGGAATTCCAAAGAGGATTCCTAGATATATTCGAAATAAGTTTGATAAGAAAGAGTGATCCAGTTGATGCGAGCTCTACTGCATGGTTTTGCTTTCTGGTTTGATGTCGAATTAAATGGGTCTGTAGGATTTTTATTTTTTATTTATTTCCTGCTAGTGGTTGACTCCATTACTTTGCCCATGTCATCATTTTTCAATACCCACTCATCAATCTTCATGCAAAAGCTGTTTGCTCAGCTGGTGGAAAAGAATATATAAAATTGGTTTATGGCCATTACACTGGAGACATGCACTTGAAGATCATCACAATCCATATTTCTTTTTATTATTTCTTCACATTTTGATATCAAAACAAAATTTTCAAGATTCAATTTTCCGACATTCCATCCTCAAAATAATTTTTTAGGTTTCCAGTTTTTGAAATTTAATTTTCCGACATTCCGTCCTTAAAATAATTTTTCGGGTTTCTAGTTTTCGAAATTTATATTTCCGACATTCCATCCTTAAAATAATTTTTTCGGGTTTCCAACGTTTGAAATTTAATTTTCTGATATTCCATCCTTAAAATAATTTTTCGGGTTTCCAGTTTTCGAAATTTAATTTTTCGACATTCCATCCTTAAATTAATTTTTCGGGCTTCCAGTTTTCGAAATTTATATTTCCGACATTCCATCCTTAAATTAATTTTTTGGGTTTCCAGTTTTCGAAATTTAATTTTTCGACGTTCCATCCTCAAAATAATTTTTCGGGTTTCCAGTTTTCGAAATTTAATTTTCCGACATTCCATCCTTAAATTAATTTTTTGGGTTTCCAGTTTTCGAAATTTATATTTTTGACATTCCGTGCTTAAAATAATTTTTCGGGTTTTCAGCTTTCGAAATTTAATTCGGGTTTCCAATTTTCAAAATTTAATTCCATCGTTAAAATCCTCACACATGCATGGCCATACCAACCTCCACACCCACTCATCAATCTTCATGCAAAAGCTGTTTGCTCAGGTGGTGGAAAAGAATATATAAAATGGGTTTATGGCCATTATACTAGAGACGTGCACGTGAAGATCACCACAATTCATATTTCTTTTTATTATTTCTTCACATTTTGATATCAAAACAAAATTTTCAAGATTTAATTTTCCGACATTCAATCGTCAAAATAATTTTTCGGGTTTCTAGTTTTCAAAATTTAATTTTTCGACATTCCATCCTTAAAATAAATTTTTTTGGGTTTCCAGTTTTCAAAATTTAATTTTCCGACATTCCAGCCTTAAAATAATTTTTCTGGTTTCCAGCTTTCGAAATTTAATTTTCCAACATTCCATCTCTAAATAATTCTTCAATTTTCCAATTTCTAAATTTACTTTCCAATTTTCACAATTATTATATCTAATCATTATTATTCTCGTTATTACTATTATTCCATTTATTTATTTGTTTATTTATTCTAAAAATTCCCTCTTTAAACAATTTTTCCAATTTAAAAAATTCCACTATTCACGTCCATTCGTTTAAATATTGCTCTCATTGTTGTTATTATTATTATTCAATTTATTTATTTATTTTAAAATTTCCGTTTTCCAAATTTAATTTCCAATCTAAAAAATTTCACTATTCACATTCTGTTGTTTAATGATTATTTTCGTTATTATTATCCCATTCATTTATTTATTCACTTATTCATATATTTAAAATTTCATCCCTAAATAATTTTTTAAATTTCCAATCCCTAAGTTCAATTTCCAGTTTACGAAATCCTAACTTCTGTGATTATTCATCCAATCATTATTATTTCGTCATTATTATTATTCCATTCATTTATTTATTCACTTATTCATTTATTTAAAATTATGTCCTTAAATAATTCTTCAAAATTCCAATTTCTAAATTTAGTTTTCTGAAATTCCAATTTTCCAATTTCCGAACTTAATTTTCAATTTCCAATATTCTAATTCTCGCATTTATTCCGTTACTTACTTATTATTATCATTATTATTATCATTTTATTCATTTACTTCTAAAAATTTTGCCTTCGAATGATTTCCAAGATTTCCAATTTTTATAGTTCAATTTTCATAGTTTCTACTTCTAAAATAATTTTCAATTCTGATTTCTTTCAAAATTTAATTTCCAAAAGCCTCAATTTCATAATTTAATTTTTTAAAAATCCCAAACTCTCAAATAATTTTCAAAATTCCGATTTATTTCAAATTTAATTTCTAAAATTCTCATTCCTACATTTAATTTCTAAAAATCCAATTTTCAAATAATCTCCAAAACTCCAATTTTCAAATAATCTCTAAGACTCCAATTTTCAAATAAATTTCAAAAATCCAATTTTCCCTCGAGCAGTTTTAATTTCTGTTCGGTGATGCATGTGATATGTTTTGTGCTCTTTATTGTACACTGACCCCATTTTTATGATAGCGTATTGCTCGTTTGTGGCCCAGGTACCCATCCACTCCCATTCTAGTCATTCTCTATACATGTTTTGATTCTCATATGTGCATGACCGATTTGAGTATCCATTGATTTTCCTATTGATTGCCACGTCAGCTTCATTTTATTAGTAGAGACCCGACTTTAGGCACTTAGAGGGGTGCTACGGTCTTTACCGTACCTTCCCGATAAGTAACCCGACCCCCGAGCTTGATCCAGTTTTTCATAAACCACCTTTTCCAAAATAAGGAGTTACACTTAGGGTTTTCTTTCTTATTTTGTTTACCCTTTTAAAACTAAAACAAAAATAAGTGGCGACTCCAAGTCATTTTTTTTAATAATAAAATCATTTTCAAATAAAAATCGAGCTCGTCATCAAGTGGAAAATGCATGACCCGAAATGTGGGGTCCACAGGTACGTATCTTTTTATCGATAATATAACAATATTAATAGAATTACACATAAATTTATCTTTATACTATTCTCAGTTAGGTGAAACTTATTAAACAAACTCATCAAAAAGACCATAGGATGTCAACTTTCTTAACAAGTATGTCCAATATATTATATACTTTTGCCCAAAATAATTAAATTGAAATTTTATAAACAAAACTTATCTTATTTCCAACTCATTTCTAGAAAAAGAAACATCAAAGAGAATAATTTTATATTATTGAGGTAAGTATATGTTGGTATCATTATAAATGAATGTAACTTTCACAATATTACCATTTTCTAAATTGAATTTAAAAATAATAAAACTTATTTCTTCAATGCAAATTTATAAACATCGAGAGAAAAATGAGCAAAAAAAAAAAACCCCCAAAAAATAATATAAGGTAATGTACCATTAGCTTATGTTGAAATATTTTGCCTGTATATTTTTTTGAAACATTATTTTTCTATTTCAACTAATACATTTTCAAATATGTGTAACTTTTCTGCATGAGGAAAAAAAAAAGACTATAGTGCAGACTATTGCAAAGACAAACAAGTAGTTAATGATCATAATTCCTCCAAACTTTTGTAAGAAAACAACTAAGTTAATTTTCTCAAATGATACATCACAATAATGATGGATTACAAAATGTATAGATTATGACACAAATATGTCTACAGTAATATTATATTTGATCTATTTTCCTACAAGTACAATGTAATTTCATATATCAACAATCACATACCTACATAAATCTTCACGTGCAACACATGTGCTTTCTACTAGTGTGTGTGTGTATATATATATGTATGTAAAATAGTAAAAATTAATAAATTTTTACAAATAAATTAATTTTGTTAAAGTTATCATAAATATATTAATTTTTTATATTATTAATTACATTTAAAATAGAAAAAATAGATCACAAGTTTCCAAGTATAATGCATTATTGTTTGATATCATAAATTTTATCCAATAAAATCCAATTATTAATATTTACCAATTTATGATATTTTGCTCAAATAATTTACCAATTATTGAAATCAAACATACTTAGACATGTTTACAAAGTAATATTTTATTTTAAAAAATTAAAATTGATGCAAAAAAAATTTGAAAATGGAATATTTTTTATTTTTAATGAAGTGTGAATGTAAAAATTATTTATAATTTTACAATAACAAGTTGATTAAAGAAAATACCCAACTTTAAATAAATAAATAAAAACCAACAATAACAACTTCCAAACAAGTTTTCATTTTATTTATTGTTAAAAGTTGTTTTTATTAACTAATTAAACATGTTTTTTTAGAACAAAAACTGTTCTTTAGAATTCAATTTTCAAATATAATTTTATTTATGAAAATATTATAAATTTATTCTTAAAAACTGTTTTTTTAAAACACTTCCTAAGCAAATATTTTTAATCATTTCTTTGTTATTATAATAATGATGATAATAATAAATATTATACAAAGAATGTAAACCACAATGTGAACCCCGCATTTTGCTCGATACGTTCCCACTCGATGGCGAAAAGTAGCTTTTTTATTTTATTTGGTGAAAATTTGATTTTTAGAAAAAGATTTGGAGTCGTCACTTATTTTTGTTTTATTTTTAAAGGGAAAAACAAAATAAGAAAGAAAAACCCTAAGTGTGACTCCTAAAGAAAAAAACGGGTCTGTGAAAAACCGAGTCTGAGTCCGGGGGTCAGGTTACTCATTGGGAAGGTACGGTGATGAGCCATAGCACCCTTCTAAGCTCGTATACCTACGGCCTCTACTAAACGAATTGAGGAAATTATGTCAATTAATCAATTTATTATGGATACCAAGAAAAATAATCAATATACAAGTCATGATGAAAATTAATATGCACAAAAACAATGATGAAATCTAATTACAAAAAATACCCAAAATAAATAATAAGAGAATTATGCAAAATGATTGATTGAATTAAATAAATAAAAGATTTAAAAAAAAGTTTTAAAGAAATTTCAAATGATCTTATTAAAAACGATTTTGAATTAATGATTTCCATTTATTTACTTATAAAAAAAATAATTTATTTTCTCAATTTCAGTTATATTCAATTTTCAAAAAAAACTATTTACACTTATTGTATCAAAAGAATTTATTACAAAATTTTAATTTGGGTACAAAAATTATTTTTACTTGATTTTACTAGAAAATAATGGATTTTTACAATTTTATTTACAAAAGTATTTAGATTCATTTTCATTTAAAAGAGTGGTTTTTATAAATTATTTAAAATGACATAACTTTATTTGAAAAATAAATTTTAATTAAAAAGAAAGAAAAAAAAATTAAATCTTCTATTTCTAAAAAATACTTTTAATCACATTTTAATTAGGGAAAAAAATTCATTTAAAATAACATTTTTTTGGACAATTTTATTAAAAAATAATTTTTCGGACAACTTTATTTACAAAAAAATTTTAGGACAATTTTTATTAAAGGAATAAATTTTTGGACAATTTTATTAAAACAATTTTTAAATTCTATCAAAAACAATTCTTTTGGATTTTTCTAAATGCATTTTTCTGAATTTTTATAAATAAATAAAAACTTTCTCTTATTAGAATATTTTAAAATCATTATTTTATTAAAACAGATTTATTGAATTATTTCCCTTATTTAAATAAAATTTCTAATTTGTTTGACCATCAATTCTGTACACAACAAATAAACATATACAAACAAATATTTACAAGAATTAATAAAAATAGGATCAAATAAAAGTGGTAAATAAAATATGTATCCAAATAAACTTACAACAAGCTCTATGTGTCGTCAATTCGTACTCAGCCAACAAGATTGCAAAATGGGTCCATGCAAAAACAAAAAACAACGTAAATGTAAATATTCAGAGATGTATAAAATCCCAAATAAATATTCAAACCCAAATCTCAATTTCAAATTAGTCTCATAAATTTCGTCAATTTAAAATGAGCTCAAATTACTATAGGTATTAACCCAGAACATCCAAATTAATAACAAAAAATGCAAACACAATCAACCAAACCTGAAATTGGATAAATTAAAATAAATTCTACTAGACCTAAATTTAATATTTTATAATCTAAGCCTAGTTTAATATACACCACAATTATCCCATGTCCAAATTAAACAATTCAAATTGGCCAAGCTCATATCAAATATTCAAATAATCCAACAAATCCCACCCATATTATGGGCCCCAAAATCCACATCAATTAACAAGCCCACATAAAAAATAATAATAATAATAATACATGGTCAAGAGAAATAATATTTCAAGCCCAATCCAATAAGCCCAAATAAATAACAACTTAACAATAGGCCAAAGTTCAAATAAATAATATGCAATTGATATAATCTAAATATCCTCAAATTAATCACCAAATACAATATGCACACAAACTCAAATTAACAAATTTCAAATTAATTCACTAACAATAAATTAAATCAAATTATGTATTAATATACTAACAACAAATTAACCCCAAATTTCATATTAATTCAACAATCCCAATTTCATAAACAACAATTACCATTAAAATAAAATAAAATAACAACAATAACAACAATAACAACAATAACAACAACAATAATAATAATAATAACATTAACAATAATAACAATAACAATGATAATACTAATAATAATAATAATAATAATAATAATAATAACAACAACAACAACAACAAAAATGGATGAGATGGGAAAGGGGTCGCCGGCCAGCAGTGGCTCGCCGGCGGAGATTGGCCGGTGGCGACTGTGAGGGTGGACGGGTTTTCGGGAAGCAAAATAAAATAAAATGGGAAAAAAGAAAAAAAAAAAGTGGGGATGGAAGGAAGCCGGAAAAGGTGCTAGCGGGAGTGGGGGTTGGGGTCGTGCTACTGGAAGGGAGGTGTGGTGGACTGTTGTGAAGGAGAAAGAAGATGGAAAAGGAAAGAAAAAAAAAATCTTGGGGCCACTTGTGGGAGTTTCCGGGGGAGAGTTGAGAAAAAAAATCCCTAAAGCCCCCCAGTCTAATGTCGGCTGTGTGAGAGTGTATGGAGAGAGGAGAAATGGGGTGGGGGCGGCCAAAGGAAGTTTTGTGGGGAAGAGAGAGAAGAGTGGGAGGGAAAAAATGAGAGAAAAATGAAAAGTGGCCGGTGGTAAGGAGTATGGGAGGAGAGAGAAGAAGTGAGTGGGTGAGAGTAGGTAGAGGAGAAAAAGGAAGAGAGGGGAGAGAGAAAAAAATAAAATAAAATAATAAATAAATAAAACAAAAATATAATATAATATAATATAATAATAATAATAACAAATAAATTTAATAAGTAAAAATAAAATTAAAATTAAAATAAATAAATAAATAAATAATTTACAAAATAATGAAAACTAAAAATTAAAGGGTCAGTGGGCCTAAAATAACACATGTAATCGGGATTTAAAATTGAGCTCAAAATTAAAGTAAAGATAAAATTGGGACAAATTTTGGGGTCTACACACAACTGATTTTTAATAGATAAATCAAAATTAATTCAAAACAATTATGAATATAAATGAAGAGAAGATAAAAGAAAATTCTGAAGGTTATGTTTATCGAGATAAATAGATCTTGAAAAATGTTTGAACACATTCATTTATGAAAAATTTGTTTAAAGAAGAGAGAAGTATAATTTAATTTTAGAAATAAAGAAAATTTGAGTCATTAAATGTTTATGTCTAAGTTTTCTTTAATAATATTATTATTTTTAACATTTAAATATTCAACAAGTAATTGTTCATGTAATATCATTCAAACAAAAAGTTGCATCATGTGTGCATGCTTAAATACTAGAAGCGATGTAATTAAATATTTAGGCTTAATTGACACCCAAAGCCTCTACATATATATCAATGCCTTTAGGTAGTGTTAATTTGAAATCTTTTAAATCAATGTTTTTAGACTAAGGTCAGTCATTGAATAAAAAAATTTATTAATTTGTGGTTCGTTGGTTTGACCGATAGTTGAACCGCAATCAAACTGGTGATGTCATATATATATATATATATATATATAATAAATTTTTTTAATAACATTTCATTTTTATATTTGATATATTAAATTAAATGATAAAGATAAATATGTATTTTGAGAAAGCCTAATTTTTAAGCCCATTTATACCCCTTTTTTAGAAAACCCATTTGGACCCTTCATTTTCATACTTAATCTCCACCACTCATTCAAAAATAAACCTTAAAATCCATTTCTTCCCATCACTAGCCTCACTTCCCTTTCTTCCATTTTCTCTTTTTCTTCTTAATTTCTACTTCTCCATTTTTCCCCATTTCTCTTCTTCTTCTTCCTCACCTCCCTTTTTTCCCCCTTTCTCTTCTTCTCCATTTCTTCTATTTTTTTCTTTTCTTTCTTTCCTTATCTCTCTCACCATACCCAAGCCTACCTGCTCCCTATTCTTTCTTTCCTTCCCTATATCTTTCACCATACTTGAGCCTACCTGCACCTACCTTAACCACCAGCCACCTTGTCATTGGTAGGAGCTCCCACAACTAGTCGTCATCGGCTGGTCATCGACCAACAGTTGTTGCATCCCTACCATCTCACTATTTCTCTCTTGTAGAGAAAAAAAAAATGCAGTAAATCGTTCAATTCACTACAAATTGGCCGGTTCACTTGGTTCATCGGTTCGATCGTCAATTCTAACAATTTGAAGCCAGTTCATTAGGTTGTTGGCTCAAAAGGGTAGATTGGACTGAAAAGGTCGCTAGCCAGTCTAGCTCGATTTTTAAAACATTTCTTTAAATAGTAAAAGAAATGTAAGGATAAAAGATACTATTGTTGTTAGACTAATTTTATATTTGAAAATTATAATTTAATTTTTTTTAAAATTAATTAATAATTATTGTATTTTATTTTTTAAAACATAAATAAATTATGTTGGGGAAAGTGACATCCATATTTTAGGTTATATTTAGATATTCTCAAAAGTTACATATTCTTCCAAATAAGATCATAGTAATATAATTTATGAACATTCTATGAGGATATCTTTGTAGCCATTAAATAAACTTTTGCTCTGTGAAGACCTTGTTTGTAATTGGATTTAAACCCCCAAAATTATGTTTCATATGTTGTTTTTTCACTAATTTGTTTAGTAAAACTAAAAGAAAGTGATTCTCACATAATCTGACACATTTTGATAGTTATTTGCTAGCTCAAGTTTTTTCTATCATAAATTTTGATGATTATAAAATAAAATATGATGATTTAATGGTGTTTTAAATGTTTTCATTTAGGTTTAAAGTCGTTGAACCATCAAAAGGTCAATTTGAGTGAAAGGGATCAAAATGAGTCACCATGACCAATCCACCAAAATAAAGACTATTTTCTTAGGATCAATATAACAAAAATTTGACATGAGCTAATTAGGATTGCATGAAAACATTTTTAAAGGCTCCTAACATTTGAAAAACTTATACAATCCATTTTAAAATTGAATTAAATTCTCTAAAAATTGAATAATGAGAAAACTAAGGTCAATCTATTACTTTTATCATTTAAAAGGGCTTTTTGAAATCTAAAGAAGTCTTGCTAGTCGGTTTCCCTAAGTTATATTAAGCCTAAAAGATGAAAATTTTCAAAATAGGGAAGTACATAGGAGCATTGATTGATTTGGCGATCGACTGGTACAATGTTAGTGCTAGGGGCAACCTTAATCAGTTTTACATAGGCTGGGAAAACTCTAATTGGTTAAGTTATTTTGTGTAATCCTTCTAGACAATAGCTAAGGGTCTTGGTCCAATTGAGGTTTTATTTTTATCAGTTGATCGATCTTCAACCTATAGATGTTTTTACAACCTAACAATCACTTGTAATTGTACTTTTTCTTTAATGGCTAGTTTTTTGGTCGATCGTCTGGTTAACCTAAAACCGTGTTTAACAACTAGTTTCACAAAAAAGAAAAGAAATAAAAAAAAATTGTATTTCAAGTTTTACCCATCTTGAACAATCACTAAAACAATTCATTAAAGAGCTTTGAATTTTTCTTGAGTGCACCATTTTTTCATTTACTAATTCCATTTATTGTACCCTAATCATATTTTTTTCATTAGATTGAGTCTAAATTTGTAAACTGGGAAGCTTACTATTTGAGACTTTGGATTGGTAGAGTGCAATTTTTGTTTTCCAAGTGTGAGGGATCATTTGAGGAAATTGGAAATGTAAAGGAACCTCAAGCTTGGGTTGAATAAAAAAGAAAAAAAAAAAGGTAGATTTAGATAATTGTTGAACCACTGTAAACGTGTTATTTGCATCTTTCTATCCTTGTCCCTTTTTAGTTTATCTCCAATTGCTTTAATTCTTGTCATTTGTATCATAAATTGCTAAAATTTTGTAAAAGAGACAAGACCTAATTCAAATATCCCCTTGTTGAGTGTATAACAAACTTCTCAATGCGATATCACTAATTTTTGTTTTTGATTTTTTAAATTAGGAAGGATGTTTTCACTCGAGGTGGGGTGATCTTACACATGTGAGGGGATCTTACATGTGTTACATGTGGCATGGATGATAGAACCATGCAAATACTTAGGGCCTGTTTGGTTGCTATTTTCAAGAACTGTTTTTTGTTCTTGAAAACAAAAAACATTGAAAACATGTTTAGGAAAGTGGGTGATTTTTGTTTTTTGTATTTCCCGTGTTCTCAAAAGGCTTCTTTTTAAAGAACAAGAAAAAAAAATTTTGGTTGTTTTTTTCATTTTTAAGAGAACAATTGCTCTCCGTATTTTTTTTCCTGTTTTTTTTTTTTTTTTTCTGGAAATTGTAGCAATGATAGCGTTGCTAGACGACAAGAGGCATTGGCGATAGCTATGGATTGGAAAGGGAAAAAAGAAAAAAAGAATATATATATATATATATATATATATATATATATATATATATATATTTAAATGGGATGAGAAAAGGAAAAGGATGTTTGGATGGAGGGAAAATATAGAGGTATGGGGGAAAATGGTGTGACGGCTGGGCATGAAAGAAGAAGGAAAATGTTGTGGTTTTTGGAGATGGCAGCAATGACGGCACTATTGGATGGGCGGGAGGGGGTGGGCAGTAATTGTGGATTGGAATGGGATAGGAGAAAGAAATATATATATATATATATATATATATATATATATATATATATATATATATATATATATATATATATATATATGTTATAAAATATGAGAATTTATCGGATTATGGGAACATATGGATGATCATCCATATTGATGTATATCTCTTTGTGGCTCCCTATAAAAGGGGGATACCTCTAATGAAAATCTATTCTATTCTCTTCTTACGTTCTAATTTCTTTTTCTTGTTTTCTTCTCCTTTCACTTTATAATTTTACAACACGTTATCAGCACGAGTAGTCTCTACAAAAGAAATAGAAAGATTTTTCTCTATTCAGAGAAATAGAAAGACGTTCTTCTATTCAAAGAAATAGAAAGATGTTCTTCCCATTAAAGAAATAGAAAGATGTTATTCCCTTCAGAAAAATAGAAAGATCTTCTCTCTTCTTTCTCACAAAAAGGTATGTGATAAACTTATATCATGATTTTCTATTTTATTACCCTTTGATCTCTATTTTCATTTATTTTATTTGAATACATAAATATGTATAATCCCTATAACCAGAAGTTATGGGGTAAATTATAAATTATGGGGTAAATTCATAACCAGAAGTTATGAAAAATATGTGTAATTCCTATTACCCGAAGTTTTGAGGAAAATTACATAATTACAGATACATGACCAAAAGTTATGTATATGATCCTTAATTATTTATTTTTAATTATACGGTATAACTGGATGTTATACCAAACAATATTATATAGCCAAAAGCTATAAAATAAATAAATAAATGTTCATAACTTGAAGCTATGTAAATCTATATAATGAAAGTTTATTGCTTGAAGCTATACATAAATCTACACAATGAATAGTTCATAACCTAAAGTTATGCACAAATTTATGTAAAAAACAATTCATAGCCTGAAGCTATGTACAAATTTAAATATTTTCTTGTTTTGAAAAAAAAATCATGGCCTGAAGCTATGAAAGCTATTAACTTTTAATTTCTTTAATTTCTTTTAATTATATTGTGTAACTAGAAGTTATACATGAATAGTTCATAACTTGAAGCTATGTACAAATTTGAATATTTTCTTGTTTTGACAAAATAATCATAACTCAAAGTTATGAAAAATATTGGTTTTTTATTTTTATTTCATACTCACTTATTTTTCGCAATAGGAATTATGGAAAACAATTTTTATTAACAATTGTTTCATAGCCAAAAGCTATGCATACAATTTCTAATTCTCTTGTATAACTTGAAGTTATACATATAATTTCTAATGCTCTTGTATAACCAAAAGTTATTTAAAACAAAATTGTCAATGAATCTTGGAGCTATGATTAAAGCAGGAAATCAAACATCCTTGCAGGATCGCGCAAAAACACTGATTTTCCTTCGTCATCATCTCCATGAAGGTTTAACAAAAAATGAGCTTTTGATGAAAAATCACCAGTCTCGTCCAATTAGATCTGAATCATTCCCTGAAGTGAATGCAATATTGTCCCAAACTCGTAGACAATGACAAGGACATGGTCATGGTCATGGAAGAAATCCTTGATACCATGGTTCTTATAGTAATAATTCACCAAATTCTTAGAAAAGGAAAGCCTCATTGCACCACCAGAAGTGGAATAATATTGAGGTAAAACAAGAAAATGGGAAGTGTTTACAAGATAAACCTCCTAAAAACCATGAGAATAATTGTTATAGATGTAGTATGAAGGGGCATTGGTCGCGTACCTGTTGTACGCCCAAACATTTGGTCAACCTTTACCAAACATTAATAAAAGGAAATGAAGTTGAAATGAACTTCATTGATAGTGATGACCAAGTGGATCTAACCCATTTAGATGTTTCAGATTTCTTTGAGAATTCTAATGGGAAAATTGACCATCTAATTGGTGATGGAAATGTTTGTTATGATTAAACATTATGTTTTTATTTAGTTATTTACAAATAGGTTTATTTTGTTATCATCTTTGAACATATTGTTTATTATTCATCTTTTATAGTTTATTTCACATTTTATTATTTATCATTTAAATTCTTTTCTTTATTTATACTTGAAGATACATGGATCTCTCTCATACCTTGATCCATCGCTACAATTAGTTTGATTATTGAAATACTTCCTAGTTATTTCATGTATAAATTGCTCCACACTTACAAAATCAAATGTGTGAGATACTTACAAAATATATAACTTTAAATTATCTTTTCATATTTGTTTTATTATGTTATATATGCTCTCATTGCTTTTACACAACTTATTAAGTTAAGTTATCATCGATGACCAATATTTTTCCATTGATTTTAACTTTTTCTCTATGATAATATTTATTCAACTCTATAAAGACAAAGTCTTTATGACAATGTTTTATGGCTTGTTAATTTGATGAAACTCTTGTCTCATTAATTGCACAACATTGATGACAAATAATGTTAATACTATATCAGGTGATAGAAACCTGGTTAAAGGCTCCAGAAGAGCTTATACCATGTCACTAGTAGTATTTGATTCCATGTGAATGACACTTTATACGATACTAGATCCAGAAGAATCTTGTAAGACCAACTTGGTTCCCCGGGGTAAAATGTCATATGGATGTACATTATAAAACCAGAAGTTTTTATTTAGTGACTAGTCTACCTATAACTTAAAAAGGTAGAATGACATGTTATGGAGATTATTATTTTAATGAGACAATTTTCTCGCCGTTAGGGGGAGAAGAGCCAGTTCCAGAAGAACGACGTGAAATTATTTGGAATGCATTGACTTTGACTTATCTTGATCCTCGTGCCAATCAATGTGAACTGGAAGTGTAAAAGATTATTTATTTACAAAATCTTGCAAATCAATTACAAGATGCATTCATTGATACAAAGAAAGTGACAAAGTCATATATCCCGGCTGCAAATACTCCAGCACGGATTGGTGTCCCTATAGGACAGTTAACAAATTAATCTAAGATACGCCTAAAGCGTGGTAGACTTGTCAGCTCAAAGGATGTAACTCCCCGGAAGAGGAGAACCCAAGGAAAACTTGGCACTAAAAGAGGCCATAAAAAATAACTGATTAATTTTTGATAAATCTATAGCCCCAGAAGAGGCACATATTGAACAAGAAACCCCTGAAGAGGCACATATATTGAACAAGAAGCCCTTGAAGAGGCACATATTGAATGAGAAGCCCCCGAAGAGGCACAGGTACCTGAAAATTGTGAGATCTCAATAAGTTATGTATACACGGGAGAAAAATGGGATCAAAATAATATTATTTTCACTTTCCAAGTGGCCTCCATAAGAAATGATGAAGATCCTAAACCATGAAATGTGGAAGAATGCCGACATAGAAATGATTGGCCAAAATGGAAAGAAGCTATGCAGGTAGAGTTAAACTCATTAACAAAACGAGAAGTTTTTGGACTTGTAGTCTAAACACTTGAAGATGTAAAGCCTTTGAGTACAAATGGGTATTTGTACGAAAACGCAATGAGAATAATGACATCATAAGATATAATGTGCGATTAGTAACACAAGGTTTCTCACAAAAACCTAGTATTGACTATGAGGAAATATTCTCTCCCATCATGGACGCAATCACATTTCGTTTCTTAATTAATTTGGCAGTCCCAGAAGGACTAGATATGCGTCTCATGAATGTTATTACAACATATTTATATGGATCCATGGATAATGATATATACATGAAAATCCCTGAAGGATTTAAATTGCTTGAAGCAAATTGTACAAAGCCTCGTAGCATGTACCCAATCAAGTTACAATGATCCTTGTATGGATTAAAGCAATCTGGACGCATGTTGTACAATCACCTTAGCGAATACTTACTAAAAGAAGGGTATGTGAATAACACTATATGCCCATGCATCTTCATTAAGAAATCAGAAACCGGATTTGCAATTATTGTAGTGTATGTTGATGACTTAAATCTTGTTAGAACTCCTGAAGAGGTCACAAGAACAACAAATACTTGAAAAATGAATTTGAGATGAAAGATTTTGGAAAAACAAAATTTTGTCTCAGCTTGCAGATCGAGTATTTTCCAAATAGAGTTTTAGTACATCAATCAGCATACATTAAGAAAGTTTTGAACCATTTTTATATGGATAAAGCGCATCTTTTAAGTTCTCCAATGGTTGTCTGATCACTTGATGTGAAAAATGACTCATTTCATTCTTGCGAAAAAGGATGAAGAATTACTTGGTCCTGAAGTACCATATCTTAGTGCTATTGGTGCACTTATGTATCTTGCCAATTATATACATCCAAACATTGCTTTTTCTGTTAATTTATTAGCAAGATATAGTTCCGCTCCAACTCGAAGACATTGGAATGGTATCAAACATATATTGCATTATCTTCGCGGAACTACTGATATGGGTCTATTTTACTCAAGGGAATCAAAGCAACAATTGCTTGGATATGCAGATGCAGGATATCTTTTGGATCCACATAAAGGTAGGTCACAAACAAAGTATGTGTTTAATTGCAATGGTACTGCTATTTCATGGAGATCTATCAAACAAACAATGGTGGCCACATCATCAAATCATACAGAAATACTAGCAACTCATGAAGCATGTTGTGAATGTATATGGCTAAGGTCAATGATCCAACATATTCAAGAAACATGTGGACTACCTTTCATCAAAGGCAATGCAACCAAGTTACATGAAGATAATGTTGCTTGTATTGCATAAATTAAAGGAGGATCCATAAAAGGTGATAGAATTAAGCATATCTCCCTAAATTCTTCTATACTCATGAGCTCCAAAAGAAAGGTGAGATCGATGTTCAACAGATTCAGTCATGCAATAATCTAGTAGATCTATTCACAAAGGCGTTACCTTCGACCACATTGAAAAAGTTAAGGTATGACATTGGAATGCGAAGATTGAGAGATCTACCATTTGAAATGTTGGAGAAATCATAATCATGTTTACATGAGGGGGAGAATGATAATATGGATATACTACACTATTTTTTCCTTCATCTAGGTTTTGTCCCATTGGGTTTTACTAGCAAGGTTTTTAACGAGGCAGTTGTAGTAATCCAAAAGAATATTGTACTCTTTTTCCTTCATTAAAGTTTTTTCCCATAGGGTTTTTCCTAGTAAGGTTTTAATGACGCATATTCTTATGATCATCCATATTGATGTATATCTCTTTGTGACTCCCTATAAAAGGGAGATACCTCTAATGAAAATCTATTTTATTCTCTTCCTACGTTCTAATTTCTCTTTCTTGTTTTCTTCTCCTTTCACTTTATAATTTTACAACAATATATATATATATATATATTGATTAAATGGGATGAGAAAAAAAATGATGTTTGGATGGAGAGAAAATTGGGAAAATGGAGTGGGTTTTTGAAGAAAATAAAAAAACAAACAAACTTTCAACATATTTTTTACTTATTCTATAAAAAAAAAAATTATTAACTCAACCAAACATGTTTTTTTTTTAGAACAAAAATTGTTTTCTAGAATTTAGTTTCCAAACACAATTTTTTTTAAATAAAATAAATAAATAAAAAACACTAAAAACTATTCTTAAAAACTATTTTTCAGGACAGTTTTTAAAAACAACAACCAAACAGACCTTTAGTTTTTTTTACCTTATGTGATTTTTAAATGAGTCTATCCCATTATTATTTTAAAATTTGTGGTTAATTTTTTTCAATTTTTTTATTTTGGTGTCTATTTTTTTGGCATATTTATATTTGAAGTTGTTTATTTATTTTATTCTTTTTTCCTTTTTTTATTTTAAAAATATTAAAGTTGTTTAGTTCTTGAGAAATTATGGGTGGTCAGGTTGATTACTAACCCAAACACAATCTGAATTAAAAAATAATCAACCTAAACTCAAACCAACCTTAACTCTAACCCGATGTATTCAATTTGAGCCCAACCCAACCGTAACTTTCAATATTAAATTTTATCTTTTTATTTTCGACTCTAATTGTTATACTTCTATATGTTTATATTTCACTTCAGCATTTTTAACTTTTAGATTGGTTATCATGTAATAAGGTATTATATCTTAAATGTAATATTCACAATATTAAGTTTTAAATTTGTACTACAATTACTAACTAAACTAATCTTAGTTGAAAATACAACTTTATAGTCCAGAATTAGGTGCTATAGTCAAAGTTCACTGACCAACTCTATAGATAATGGTCAAAAACATTTTTGACAAAACAAAAGAAACAATGGTTTATTTTCTTAACTTATAATAACATATTAACTTTTATCATGATGTCATTTATGATGACTCTGATTTGATACTTTTACTTTAATCAAGAATACAATTGCTATATTTTTAAAATCTGATTTGACTATAATATGTATTTATTTTTTGATAATATAAGAATATTCATAAAATTACATATAAATTCATTATTATAATATTTTCAGTTAGGTAAAACTTATTGAACAAAGTTATCAAAAAGATCGTGGGATCTAGACTTTCTTAATAGGTATGTCCTATATATCATATAACTTATTTCCAAATAAAAAAAATTAAAATGTTATAAAGAAAACTTGTCTTATCACCAACTCATTTCAAGAAAAAGAAACATGAAAAAGAAGAATTTTATATTAGCGAGATAAATATTTGTTGGTATCAATATTAATGAACTTTAGAAAATAAACTTATTTTTTCAATGCAAATTATGCATTTTTTTATGTTTCAGGAGAAAAATGGAAAGGCCAAAAAGAGATTTAAAAAACAATATAAGGTAATGTATCCTTAGCTTATGTAAGAAAAAATTTGCTCAAATATATTTTAAAGCATCATTTTTCTATTTCACCTAATACCTTTTAAAATATATGTAACTTTTTTGCAAAAGAGAAAATAAAGGAAGTTAACTTAGGTAACTACAAAGATAAACAGGTAGTTAATGATCATTATAATGATGATTGCTTCAAATTTATGGAAGAAGCCAACTAAGTAAATTTGTTAAAAGAGTACATTACAACAATGGTGGATTACAAAACTTGTAAATTATGACACATATTTGTTTGGTTGTAATTTTACCTAAATCGTGACTATAATAACATATTTTTTATGTTCTATCTATTTTTCTATAAGTACATCCTCGAGTTACAATAATAAATTTTAATTTAAATAATTTATTTGAAATAGTGATGAACAAGAAACTAAAATTTTAAAAAACAAATATATGATCTTTAAGATAAGTTTAATAATAACTAGCTTAATTACTAAATTATAAAAAATATAAAGAATTTAAAGAAAGGTAAAATATCATCTTATATTATAATAATATATTACTATATAGTATCTATTACTATAATCAAATATGATAATATTTTGATATTTCTATTTATAATTATTATTTATGGATTAATTAAATTATAAGTATATTACGTCATTTTATATATTATGTTAATCAATTTAAAATTATTTATAGATTATTAAAAGTAAAGAAATTTAAATTATTATATCTATATTAAAAGATAATTCACTTACTAATTACCTTTTCAAACATCATATCTTTCATTCCATTTATCCGCACATTCACAATCATATACCTACGTACATCTTCATGTGCCTCGCTCATGCTTTCTATTAGTAATTTTTAAAAGTGTTACTTCATCCCCAATTGACAAGGTCTCTCCATTGTGTGACAAAGAGAGACCATTACGTGACAATTGTCTCTCTCTTTTCATTTTAACTTAGTTGTTTGTTGATCGTCTATCCTATTTCTTTTTGTCAAATTTTCCATGTCATAAGTGGGGCCTAAAAGTTTTGAATAAATTGTACATTCTTTTCTTTAGTTTTGAAGTTCAAAACCTGGGATTCACATTTCTTCTTCTTCGCTAAAATTGGGATTTCATTGTTTTTTTCTGAGCAGACACCTAAAATTCTAAGTCTAGCTCTATTTTTTTCTCTTACTTTGCATGAAAGACATTTATCTCGTTTCCATGCAATTCATTTGCTGAATGAGTGAATCGGTCAAGGAAGGCTCCTTTCACTCAAGATCAGAGTGATTACGATGGGGGACCCAATTGACTTGACTCAGAGCTTAGCTTGTTATAGGTTGTGTTGAGATATTAGGAATGCTTTTCTTATATCATTCTTTCCTTATATCATTCAGTGTTGAGATATTAGGAATGTTTAGATATTAGGAAAGTTGAGATATTAGGAATGTTGAGATATTAGGATATTAGTTGTTATTTCCTTATATCATTATTTCCTTGTATCATTCTTTCCCATTCTTAGAATGGTGATTACCCTCTATATATATACTCTGTACATGAACGAATGAAAGTATGAATGAAAAAGCTACCATTTATCAATTTGAAGATGGTATCAGAGCCATGGAACTGAAATCTTGGATATTTTGTCGCTATGGTAGTCCGACAGTGATCAACCATCCTAAGACAAGCCCTAATATTGATAAGTCCACCTTCAAATGCACTCACTGCAATAAGACTGATCCCACCAGTCTGGATATCCCACAATTTCAAAGTAACGACTCTTGGTATGACCAGGAAAACAATGAGGAACCGAGGGTTTGAACCATGGACCTTTAGATCATGTTTAGGCTATCACCACTTTGTTATTAATGATAATAATCGTGATCAACAGAAAAAAGATTCCAAGAAAACCTCGATTACAACTGTTGCCGAAATAAAAACAAAGACTAATGTTGCTGAGAAAGCCTTTGCATTGGTAGCTGCTATAGATCATGGTGGTAAGTTTTTAAATACTTTTACACCTGTTATTAATAGTGCATGGATAATTGATTTTGGTGCTACAGATCATATGACTTTTGATTCTAGATAGGTTTCACCCCTTATACCTTCCTCATAAAAAATTGTTTCCACTGCCAATGGTAACACAACCCCAATCATTAGGGAAGGATCTTTAACTCTTACTGATACTTTGAATTTGGATTATGTTTTAGTTGTTCCATTTTTAGATTACAATCTTTTGTCAGTTTCTCAAATCACTGCAACCTTATCTTGTATTGTCATTTTTTGGCCTGAATTTTGTGTGATTAAGGACATCCAAACAAGAAAGATGATAGGTTGTGGTATTAAGCGGGGAAAACTCTATTACTTGGACTTGCAGTCAAAGGATTCAAATAAGTTGCAACAAGCCTTGATGGCAGATGGATCTGAGGAGGAGAAGAAAAAGTCTGAAATTTGGTTGTGGCATCGACGTCTGGGACATACTTCCTTTGGTTATTTAAAAAAATTGTTTCCTAGTTTGTTTGCAAAGAGTGATATTTCTGGTTTCCGTTGTGATATTTGTGAATTGGCTAAAAGCCATCGTGCTTCGTTTTTGTTAATTTTGAATAAAAGTCCACTTCCTTTTATGGTTATACATTCTGATGTTTGGGGCCCATTCAAAGTTCCAACTTTGAGTGGCTCATGTTGGTTTGTTACTTTTATTGATGATTGTACCAGAATGACATGGTTATACTTGATGAAGACCAAAGATGAAGTGAACTTGTTGTTTCAAAATTTTCATAAAATGATTGAAACTCAGTACAATGTAAAGGTTCGGGTTCTGCGTAGTGATAATGGTGGAGATTATCAAAGTTCTGATCTTCAAAAGTATTTGGAAGAACATGGCATCATTCATCAGACTACTTGTTCCAATATACCCCAACAAAATGGAGTGTTGAACGAAAAAATCGGCACTTGTTAGAGGTTGTTTGTGCTTCCTTGATAGCAACAAAAATACCAATTTCTTATTGGGGAGAAGCAATAACATCTGTCGCATACTTGATCAATTGGGTACCTTCCAGCTCAATTAACTTCCAAACACCTCTCCTAGCTCTTACTAATACCGTAGTTGCCCCAACCGTCACAAATATACCTCCTCGTGTTTTTGGTTGCATGGCATTTGTGCATCTACACAAACACCAACGCACCAAGTTAACTTCTCATGCATTGCAATGTGTGTTTGTTGGATATGCACTGCACAAAAAGGGATATCGATGTTACCATCTCCAACTCGACGAATGTTTATTACAATGGATGTGGTGTCTCATGAAGATTCGATGTATTTTTCATCTGAGTCTGAACTTCAGGAGGAGTACCATAAGGAAATTCAGACTCTTGATTATGATTATCATATCTTTGAGGAGGATGAATCTGGACAATCTGAACTAGTGAACCAGGAAGCGGGTGAGTTGGATATGAGTGGTCAACAATTTGGGTCCGAAGATGTCTTCACTGAAATACCAAACCAATCATCATCTGTTGAGGGTGTTCTTAATTTGGAACCTGATCCATTCATGAAACGGTTACCACACCGTCATAATAGAGGTATTCCTAAACCCACATATGAACCTGAATTGTCTACCAAAGTCAAATATCTTATGAGCAACTATGTGTCTAACCATCGTTTGTTTAAATCAAATAAGTCATTTGTAAATCAATTATCTACTGTAGTTATTCCTAACAATGTGCAGGAAGCCTTAGCTGATCCAAGGTGGAAAGCAACTATGAATGAAGAGATGAAATCATTATAGAAGAATGAAACATGGGAACTCGTAGAATGTCCACCAGGAAAGAAGCCAATTGGGTGTCGTTGGATCTATACTGTGAAGTACAAGGCAAATGGTAGTATTGAACAATTTAAAGCAACATTGGTAGCAAAAGGGTACACTCAAACTTATGGAATTGACTACATAGAGACATTTGCACCTGTAGCTAAGATCAACACAATTCGAGTATTACTGTCTTTAGCTGCAAACCTAGATTGGCCATTACAACAGTTCGATGTGAAAAATGCCTTTCTGCATGGCGAGTTATCTGAAGAAGTATATATGGATCTTCCACCAGGTTGCATGGTGTCAGAAAAGCAATGTTAGAAGGTGTGCAAATTGTAGAAGTCATTGTATGGGTTGAAGCAATCCCCGAGAGTAAGGTTTTGAAGGTTCACAAAATCAATGAGAACTTTTGGCTATCGTCAAAGTAATTCAGATCACACTTTGTTCCTAAAAAAGCAACATGGTAAGATTACGACACTCATCGTATATGTGGATGACATGGTAGTTACAGAAAATGATCCTGAAGAAAGAAAAGCTCTGCAAAATTATCTATCTAGAGAATTCGAAATGAAAGATCTAGGTCCTCTGAAATACTTTCTTGGGATTGAAGTTTCTCGATCAAGTGAAGGAATTTTTCTGTCTCAAAGAAAGTATGCCTTAGATCTTTTACAGAAGACTGGAATGTCGGGATGTCAACCTGTTAATACACCAATAGAAGAAGGTCTGAAATTGTGTGTTGAGCCTAATCAAGTATCAACCGATAAGGGAAGTGTGGACCCCGTATTTCTGCTCATGCGTTTTCCACTCGATGATGAGCTCGATTTTTATTTGAAAATGATTTTATTTATTAAAAAAAATGACTTGAAGTTGCCACTTATTTTTGTTTTATTTTTAAAAGGGTAAACAAAATAAGAAAGAAAACCTTAAGTGTGACTCCTTATTTTGGAAAAGATAGTCTGTGAAAAAAATGGGATCGGGCTCGGGGGTCAGGTTACTTATCAGGAAGGTACGGTAAACACCGTAGCACCCCTCTAAGTCCTTAAAGTCAGGTCTCTACTAATAAAATGAAGTTGATGTGACAATTGATGTGGAAATCAATGAATACTCAGGGTGATCATGCACATGGGGGAATCAAAACACTCAATAAAGAACGACCGAAGTGAGAACGGGGCATACCTGGGCATCAATCGATCAATGCGCTATCAAGAAAGAGGGTTAGTACACAATTGAAAGAATAATCTCATGCATGTCATAGAGCAAAATGAATCAATCGTGTGTGATAATCAAATCAATCAATCAATCAATCATAAAATCACTTATGTAGGGCCCCCACCAAAGCCCGTTTATTTTGCATGAATTAATATCACAGCTTTCATTATTCTGGAATTATGAAAAATTCATTCAAGCTTATTAAAATCAAAAGGAGCAAAAGATTGTTTGAAAACCATAGTGGAATTAAAACTATTTGAGAGAAAATTGAATTCTTGAAATTTATTTGAAAAATTGGAGTCTCGGAGATTACTTAAAAATTGGAATTTCAGAGTTTATTTGAAGATCGGACTTTTAGAAATTAAATGTGAGAATGAGAATTTTAGAAATTAAATCTGAAAGAGATTGGAATTTTGAAAATGATTCGAGAATTTGGGATTTTTTTTTAAAAAAAAAATAAATTGTGAAAATTGGGACCTTGGAAGTTAAATTTTGAAAGAAATCAGGATTGAAAGTTATCTGAGAAACAGAAACTATGGAAATTGAATTATAAAAATTGAAAATCTTGGAAATCATTCGAAGACAGGATTTTAAGAAATAATGAATAAAATAATAGTGATAATGATAATAATAAGTAACGGGATAAATACGAGAATTGGAGCATGGGAAACTGAAAATTAAGTTCAAAAATTAGAGAATTGGAATTTCAAAGAACTAAATTTGGAAATCGGAATTTTGAGGAACTACTTAAAGACGGAATTTTGAATAAATGAATAAGTGAATAAATGGATGGAATAATGATAACGAAGTAATAAGGGTTGGATAAATAACTGCGTAAGTTAGGGGTTTCGGAGATTGGAAATTGGACTTAGGGATTGGAAATTTGATGAATCACTTAGGGATGGAATTTTAAATGAATGAACAATTGAACAAATAAATGAGTAAAATAACGAAAATAATAATGATTGGACAAATAATCATGAAGACGGGAATTTTGGAAATTGGAAGTTGAATTTAGAGATTTGGAAATTTGAAGAATTATTTAGAGAGAGGATTTTAAATAAGTGGATAAGTGGATGAGTAAATAAGTAAATGAATGGAATAATAATGATGGCGAGATAATAAAGATCAGGTAAATAATTGCGAAAGATGGAATTTTTAGATATTGGAGATTAAACTTAGAGATTGAAAATTTAAGAAATTATTTAGAGATGAGATCTTTGGTATATGAATAACTGAATAAATAAATGGATGGGATAACATTAATAACGAAAATAATCATTAAATAGCGGTATATGAACGGTGGAGTTTTTTAGATTGGAAATTAAATTTGGAAGTTGGGTTCTGAAGAATTAAACTTTAATGATTGCAATAAATAAATAAATATGGAATAATAATGCTAATTAATGAAAATAATATTTAAACGAATAAAAAATGAGTAGTGGAATTTTTGAGATTGAAAATTAAATTAGGACGTTGGATCTTTGAAGAATTAGAATTAGACTTTAATGAATGAGATTTTTAGAAGATGATAAATAGATACATACGAAATAATAATAATAATTAACAATCATAATATTTAAACGAGTGAAATTGAATAGTATAAATTTCGAGATTAAAAATTAAATTTGGGACATTGGATTTTTGAAGAATTGAGCTTTAAATAATTAAATAAATATGGGATAATAATACTAATTAGCGAAAATAATATTTAAAAGAACAAGAATGAATAGTGGAATTTTTGGGATTGAAAATTAAATTTGAAAGTCGGGTTTTTGAAAAATTGCTTAAGGGCCTAAGTTTTGAAAATAGGATTTAGTTCGGAATGTAGAAGATTTCATTGAGCCCAACATAATCTAATTATATAAGAATTTTCACATAGGATGATTAGGCTCAACTAAGGAAGAGAAGATAAGATACGAATTATTTTAAGTTTTGAAAAGGATATTCAACCTTAATAATTTGCCTTTTAATTGTCTTTAAGTTGAGTTAACTAAATTGGTAAAAATAAAATAAGATAAAAATAAAAATAAATGAATAAATTAATAAATTACTAAGATTAGAGGTTTAAAAACTTATTTAGAAATGAAGTAGCCAAATGGGCTATCCTGAAATGGACATGGGCCATGAGAATGATTGGCTTGAGGAGCAATGAGGCCCTTCATCAGCAACTTTGGGTCTGGGCTCCAACTTAAACCCATACCCGTCACCATGGGCAAGCCCAAGGCTCCATCACCCTCACAGTCGACCTAAACTCACCCACGATCTCTTCATTCAAATTCGCCGGAAACGGCAATGGAACTTTGACGACTTAGCCACCGGTGCGGCATACGTAGGCGTGGATGGACTTCTTGACGACACCGCTTCTATGGCGACTTTGACCAAGAACAGGTCGTTAGCCAACAGCCGCTCTCCGAAACCACTGAACTGCAGTAGCCGCCGGAACACCGTCGACTTTTTGTTGTTTTTATCATCATCGCCGTCGCCGCCACCTGCATCGTCATCTCTGCCATGAACTTTATGTTGCCACAACCATGCTTTCCAAACACGAAGTCTTTAACACGAAGGAAGAACCCAAGCTTAGCCCTTAGACAACTTGTGAAGACCTCCTTGCTTTTCAAGCCACTGGCAGTGATCTTTGGACATCCAACCATTTGATTAATGATATTGTTGCTCTTACCATCGACACCCACGTCCTTATTCTCAACTGATTTCACAAGCATGAGTCAAGAACACACACCAACGCGGCATCATTTCCAAAGATGTTCTCATAAATTTCGAAAGAAAAAAAACGCCTCCAAGGAACAGCTGAAGAGAACCTCCTGAGAGAGAAGTCAATAGGAATAGAGGTGGGGGTGAGAGGAATAGGTACCCTTGTCGATTTCGGAGCAGCTTAGAAAGACCCGCTGGGCGTTCTTGTTCTTGGGACCGCGGTGGAGACAGAGATAGCTGGGGAAGAGAAGTGATGGTGTAAGGTCCAGTAAAGGTGGTAGCATGCATGGATTAAGAAAATGGGTATGGATGAGAGAGAGGTTTAGAAAGAGAAGTGGGCGTAGGTGTGTAGTTAGATGGAGAGTGAGGGGTGAGTGGTTTGGTAGCGAAACTGAGGTGCGACAGGTATGAAAGATGATAGACGCTAGTGGTTTTGGATAGGATTACGGGTAGTGTAAGAAATGGGTGAGAGAAGTTTTGATGGGTGTGAAAGGAATGGATGTGAAGATAAGAGGCATGGTGGTGACACAAGAGATAGAGGGTACATGTGCATGGGACCTTATGGAAGGTGGGTATGGAGGTAAGAATCATGGGTTTGCATGGGCATGGCAGCGATGGGTGATAAATTGATGGATTTCATGCATAGGCGAGGTGGAAGGGTTTAGGAATTCATGCACACGGAAATGATGAAAACGAGTTCATGAGTGAGGTGGGGGATGGGCACGTGCATAGGACCTTATGGAAGGTGGGTATGGAGGTGGGTAGTGGGTACGTGGTGAGTATGAAAGCATGAGTTGAAGACGTGGAGAGTTAGAGAGAGAAGTGGGTGTGGGGACCGGTTGGTGGAATGGGTATGGCACTTTTCAGAAGCTTTCTCAAGACATCTTCTTAGTGCAAAAAGGGGAGCTTCCGTGAATGGTACTCAAAGATTCAATGCATGAGGCAGTGCTTTATAACCACCTGAATTGAAACCGATTAAATTTCTTGCTCATGTTATACTGTTTGCCAAGAGAATGAGATACTCTTTGAGCATGGAGAGGCGCTGAAACTCTCTAAAAATACATTTTCCATTAACAAAGGCTATAAAGAATCAAAGGGCTTCAAGACCTCATTGGGACTTTCCTCAGAGAAGAGGGATATGACAATTTCATTGAGCGCCTTGACCCAGATGTCTAGTGTGAAGTGCGGCACCCAACATTTCAAAAAAACTTGACAGACAAATATGAGAAGAAAACAGAGCATGTACATATATATATATATATATAACTGCTAAGTCTCACCCCATTCCACAAATGTCAATGAGAGGGGTTTAGGTGGAACCAAAAGAAAACACGGGCATGATCTCCAAAAATCAGGTGCTATGATGAATCCAAACTCAGAGCATTCCAAAACAGAAAACAAAATACACAAGTGGTCTTCAAATTTCAAAGGAATCCACACGTGACTAGAAACAGGGGAGAGCGGTTCAAAACGGGGGAAACAAAACAGACTAAGACCATACCTGGACCAAGAGAATCAGGTTGAACGGATCTTCTGATTCCTTTCTGCTTGCTCCCACCCTGTACTTCCTATCCTCACCAGCAAGCCTCCCCCCAGATATCTAGCTCCCCCCTCGTTCAAGCCTTGCTCTGTCACTCTATATCCAACCCCCTGTTTCTATCTTGCGTGGCAAGCCATTACCAGTTCTCCTATTCCCCGATCAGCCAGCATGTCCTCCTTAACTACTACCATGGCCGGCCATACCTTTTTGCCACATGTCCCATGCGGCTACTTTCATGCATAGGGAGGTCCCCCTCCCCCCACTTAAAAAAAATGGATAAACTCCACTCTCCCGGGTGGTTATGAAGTGTCATTTATTTCAAATTATAGCAATAGTAATGATAAAATAATGATAACAAACCATTACATTTGGTTTGAAAAGAGGGGGTCTACAGGAAGATACTAAAGACTTGTGGGGAGATTGATGTACTTAGCTCATACAAGACCAGATCTTACTTATGCATTGAGTGTAGTGAGTCAATACATGCATAATCTTAGAGAGCAACATATGAATGCAGTCATGCGTATTTTGAGGTATTTGAAGAATGCTCCTGGGAAGGGAATTTTGTTTGCTAAAAATGTTGATCATCAGAGTATAGAAGTATATACTGATGCTGATTGGGCTGGTGCAGTGGATGATAGGCGATCTACATCTGGTTACTTTACCTTTGTAGGTGGTAATCTTGTGACATGGAAAAGTAAGAAGCAGAATGTTGTTGCTCATTCAAGTGCAGAAGCGGAATTTAGAGGTATGGCTTTAGGACTTTGTGAGGCATTATGGCTAAGACTCCTCTTATAGGATTTAGGTTACCTATCTAGGCAACCAATTTGATTGTTTTGTGACAATAAAGTCGCATGTGACATTGCTCATAATCCAGTACAACATGATCGTACAAAGCATGTCGAGGTGGATAGATTCTTCATTAAGGAAAAGTTGGATGATAATATTGTGGAATTGCCTAAGATTCGATCAGAAGATCAATTGGCCGATATCCTTACCAAAGCTATCTCAAGTCAAGTGTTCTCAAATTTTTTAGACAAGTTGGGCATGTGTGACATCTATGCACCAATGATTCCGTGTAAATCCAGTCGGGTCATTTAATAAAAAACATTTATAAACCTATGACCTCATACTAGCATAGCAAAGCTACTATAGTATAGTGGCTCTAGGGTCGAACTCGGGGATGGGTTTTCATTCTACCAGTGATATACTTAAGATTAGAAATTGAGTCTGATGAGTTCCTTTGTCAAAAACTTAAAGTTTAAAAGAAAAGAAATTTTTTTTTGAAAGTGTTTGAAACTAAATTAACATAAACTAATTAAAAATGGAAGAAAGAAAGTCTCCCAGAGCTAAGGGTTGCTAGGATCAAGTTCAAAATGCAAAGTGGAAATTCCGGATTTTTCTTCTCGCATTGGGGACAACAACATAAAGGATGGTTGTTTCCCGAACCGGTATAGGTTTAACAATGAAGATTTAATCCATAAAAAGTCAATAGAAATGGTAGTCAAGCTCCATTAATGGCTTTAGACACTGTGGGTCTTCACCTTGAGCCACTTTCCAATGGCTTGTACATGATAACTAATGGACTGATATGGATCTAGCAATAAGCATCCACAAAGACCTGAAGCTTACCATGTATTGGCCATTCAAAGTGATTCTAAGGGATTTAAAGCAAAACTTTAGATTTAAAAGCCATTTATGAACTCCAACTACCTGTATGTAAGGCACGAGCGTTTTCCACCTTTGCATCTGGACTTTTCACCTGGCTTCCTTCACTCCAAGAAACCAAAAGTTTAGCCTCTTATCCTCTGGGAAAACATCCTCAGAGGTTGTTTGGCTTCCAAGAAAAAGAAAATAGTAGAGAGAAAAGGAAAATGAGAGAGCTCTGTTTTTCACTAAGTGTAAAACATAACATATATGTTAGTTGTTGTTCGAGAGGTGATTTCCACCCCTTATATAGTCTTTACAAAAGCAAAGCTTATGATTGGTTAGTTACATATAAAAGTCTTTCATATAACTTCGGGCTATAAAAATATGCAAATTAATTATTCATATAGTTTTAGGCTATAACAATATAAAAATTATTTTTCATGTAGCTTCAAGCCATCAAATACAAATTATTATATAACTTCTAATTATAAAAATGTATAGGAATATATACTTTCCTTCTCTACATAGGTTGATCATGATAAACATTTTTCATATTTTCATAAAGTAAAATAATTACTATGAATTCAAGAAATTAGCTAACAATGCAATATTATCTAAAGAATAAATTTGTCAAAACTTCTAGCCATAATCTTATTACTATAAAATAAAATTTTTTGCATAGCATCAAACTATAAAATATTCTCTATATAGCTTCTAGCTATAAAATTTTATAAAATTATTAATTGACAATTTAGTTCATATAACTTCTAGTTATACCATAGTTAGAAATTCTCTATATAGCTTTCGGCTATACAAAATTAAAATATCAATATTTTCAAATTTCTGCCTTAAGTACAGAAAGTATGGCTTATATAGCTTTTGACCATGAAAACATTTTTAATATAGTTTCTAATAAACATTCTATTTTATCGTAACAAAAATGTATAAATTTATACATAACTTCAAGTCATGAAATATTTATTGTATAGCCTTTGGCTATAATTTTTTTTTTATAACGTTCGGTTATACAATATAATTAAAAATAATCAAAAGCTAATATCGTTCATAGCTTTAGGCTATGAATTTTCATTATGTAGATTTGTATATAGCTTCAGGTTATGAACTATTTACTTTTATAGCTTCTGACTATATAATATTGTTTGATATAAGTTACAGTTATATCGTATAATTAAAAATAGATAATTAGGGATCATATACATAACTTCTGGCCATGTTTTTGTAATTTTGTAATTTACCCCATAACTTCTGGTTATAGGGATTGCACATATTTATGTATTCAAATAAAATAAGTGAAATAAAAAATCAAAAGGTAATTTTATCACATATATAAATAAAATAGAAAATTATTATATAAGTTTATGACATACCTTTTTGTGGGATAGATGAGATGACAGTCTTTTTATTTCTATGAAGAGAGAAAAATATTTCTATTTCTTTCGTAGAGACTATCGTGCTAATATAAAATGCACGAGAAAACTCAATAGAATTTCATTAGGGGTCCCTCCATTTTATAGAGAGTTATATATATATATATATATAAAGAAATGATAAAATACACGAGAAAACTCAATAGAATTTCATTATGGGTCTCTCCATTTTACAATTATATATATATATATATATATATATATATGGATGATCATCCACAAATTACCATAATAGTACAAAATCTCATATTTTATAACAAATAATATATTATTGTAATATATTACAACATATTTTCTATTAATATAATCATATTATAAGATAACATATTTAATATATCTATTTATAAATATTATTTATTAATTAATATCATATTTTAATTAAATTATGTATGATGTCATTTTATATATATTATTTTAATTGATTTCAAATTATGTAATGGTTATTTAAAGGAAATAATTTATCATCAAACAACCATTTTTTAAATAAATGCATTTAAAATTTTCATAATCACTCATGAAGTGTAATTTATTTCAACCCACCTCAAATATTTTACAAAAATAGAATAGAAAAAATTTTAAACATAATTTTTTTTGAAATATTTTAAAAAAATAGTAGAAAAAATTTAAATAAAAGAGTAATTCTCTACATTAATAAATGAATAATAAAAGTTTAATAATAAATTCATATTCATGATAGTAAATAAATTTATATTAACATATTTATAATAAATAACTTAATAATAAATTTATATTTGTCTTTGATTTTCCTATGGATATCTAATGATATATATATATAGGTTCTATTTTAAATTTATGACATTTTACCTAATATTAATTTTGAAAATAATTAATTTTGTATATTTTCTCATCCACTTATATAAATTAATATTTAATCTTATTATATTTATATATCTATAATAATAAATAATTATATGTATTCTCTCATTCTTAATATTAATACTTAATTAATTTTTAAATAGATTAAAAAATATATAGGTTTTATTTTAAATTGATGACCTTTTTATTTATAATATCAATATCCGTTTGGTATAAATAAAATTAATAAATTAATAATAAATCAATATCCATATTCATATATATATTTTATAATAAATAAATTTATATTTAAAATATAATTTTTAATATTTTATAAAAAGATTGAAATAAAATATTTTACTTAAATGAGTAATTTTCCTATATTAATATATTAGTAATAAATTCATATGCATGCATTGTTAATGATAAATAAATTCATATTTATGTTTTATAATCAATAAATCAATAATAAATTTATATTTATATATCTTTCAATAATTTTTATGTTGATATTGAAGAATTAAAAACTATAAGTTAAATTTTAAATTTTTGACTTTCGTTTATTTGCATGCTATTAATATTTATTATCTAATTGTTATTAATATTATATGCATGTATGTGGACCCCGCATTTCGGCTCATGCGTTTCCCACTCGATGGCGAGCTCGATTTTTATTTTGAAAAAAATGATTTTTTATTGATTAAGAAAAATGACCTGGAGTCGCCACTTATTTTTGTTTTATTTTAAAAGAGTAAACAAAATAAGAAAGAAAACCCTAAATGCGACTCCTTATTTTGGAAAAGGTGATCTACGAAAAACTGGATCGGATTCGGGGGTCAGGTTACTTATTAGAAAGGTACAGTAAAGATCGTAGCACCCCTCTAAGTCCATAAAGTCGGGTCTCTACTAATAAAATGAAGCTGATGTGACAATTGATGTGGAAATCAATGAATACTTAGGGTGGTCATACACATGGGGGAATCAGAACACTCAATAAAGGATCGACCGAAATGAAAACGGGGCATACCTTGGCATCAATCAATCAATGCGCTATCAAGAAAAAGGGTTAGTACACAATTAAAGGAATAATCTCATGCATGTCATAGAGTATAATGAATCAATCATGTGTGATAATCAAATCAATCAATCAATCAATCATAAAATCACTTATGTAGAGCCCCCACCAAAACCCGTTTATTTTGCATGAATTAATGTCACAGATTCCATTATTCTGGAATTATAAAAAATTCATTCAAGCTTATTAAAATCAAGAGGAGCAGAAGATCGTTTGAAAACCAGAGTGGAATTAAAACTATTTGAGAGAAAATTGGATTTTTTAAATTTATTTGAAAAATTGGAGCTTTAGAGATTATTTGAAAATTGGATTCTTAGGAATTAAATGTAAGAATGAGAATTTTAGAAATTAAATTTGAAAGAAAATTGGGATTTTGAAGAATTATTTGAAAGTTCGGGATTTTTAAGAAACATTAAGTTATGAAAATTGGGACTTTGGGAGTTATATTTTGAAAGAAATTAGAATTGTATGTTATTTGAGAAATAGCAATTATGAAAGTTGATTTATAAAAATTGGAAATCTTGAAAATCATTTGAAGGCGGAATTTTTAGAAATGAATGAATAAAATGATAACAATAATAATGATAATAATAAATGAGTAACCGGATAAATGCAATAATTGGAATATTGGGAACTGAAAATTAAGTTCGGAGATAGGACAATTGGAATTTCAGATAGCTAAATTCAGAAATCGGAATTTTGAAGAATTAGACTTTAATGATTGAGATTTTTAAGAGAAATAAATAGGTAAGTATGGAATAATATTACTAATTAATCAAAACGATATTGGAACGGATGAAAGTGAATAGTGGGATTTTGAGGTTGAAAATTAAGTTTGAAAGTCGGATTTTTGAATAATTGAACTTTAATTATTGAAATTTTTAAAAGAAAATAAATAAATAAATATGGAATAATAATAATAATAACAAGAATAGTATTTAAATGAATAAAAGTGAATGGTGGAATTTTTTTTTTTTGAGTCTAAAAGTTAAATTTAGAAATTCGGTTTTGAAGAATTGAATTTTAATTATTGAAATAAATAAATAAACATGGAATAATGATACTAATTAACGAAAATAATGTTTAAACGAATAAAAAATGAATGGTGGGATTTTTTAAATTGAAAATTAAATTAGGACGTTTGGATTTTTTTTGAAGAATTAGAATTAGACTTTAATGAATGAGATTTTTAAAAGATGATAAATCGATACATGTGAAATAATAAGAATAGTTAACAATCATAATATTTAAACGAGTGAAATTGAATGGTATAAATTTCGGGATTGAAAATTAAATTTGGACGTAGGACTTTTGAAGAATTAGAATTAGACTTTAATGAATGAGATTTTTAAAAGATGAAAAATCTATACATACGAAAAAAATAATAATAATAATTAACAATCATAATATTTAAATGAGTGAAATAGAGTAGTATAAATTTCGGGATTAAAAATTAAATTTGGACGTAGGATTTTTGAAGAATTAGAATTAGACTTTAATAAATGAGATTTTTAAAAGATGATAAATCGATACATACGAAATAATAATAATAATTAACAATCATAATATTTAAACGAGTGAAATTGAATAGGGGAATTTTCGGGATTGAATTTTCGAGAATCAAAATTTTGTAAACCGAATTTAAAATTAAATTTTAGGAAATTATTTCGAAAATGATATTTTGTATAGTTGAGTTTAAAATCTTCATAAAAAAAATAAAAAAAAAATTGTAACATTAGAAAAAAGACTTAAGAGGGCCAAATACTTGGCCCAAACTTGGAGGATGGGGCTTAAGGCCCACATGAACTAATCTAAACCCACAACTTAGGCTTTGGGAGCCCACCAGCCAAACGTCTACCATGGAGATCCAGGGATGCTCCCACCGTATTTTTTTTAAAAAAAACAAAGGGATGGCCCACGGGTAGCAAGCGGGCGGTGAGGAATAAGGCATGCATGTCGATGATGGCCATGATGAAATGAAGGAATGGAGGTGGGGGCTGCTGCTTCTGCTGGCACTTGCGCCACCACTGCCATGGTCGGTGCTGCTAGTCTCACCGCCATCTCCGCCACTGGACGGAGATCTTGATGAAGAGGAAGGCGGCGACGACGACGAGTGGCAGGCTCCATCTCCGGCAACGGCTGTTTGATGGGCAAAGTGGCTGTTGTGGGTGGTAATCTTAAGGCTGAACTTGGTCTGGTTCGAGGTGCCGTGGCTGCTTCCGATAGAACTGTTGGTGGAGAGAGTCTTCGTCTCTTTCCTCCTCCTCGTGGTCGACTCCACCGTGGACCAGATTTTCGAAGACGGAACGCTTTTGGGTAGGCATTGGTGAGAAGAGAGCTTTGCCGTGACGGCTCCTATGATCCCCATCGACATCGGCCGTGGTGGTGGTGTAGCTATTGGTGGCGCCGAAGACCTTGTGAAGGATGGCGAGCTTGTAGAGGTCATCCAAGGAGAGGGACATGGTTGAGAAAAGGGTGAGCATGAATATGATGGAGTGTGGGGGATGAAGGGTGTAGGATGGGTATGTAAGCATGGGGGGATGATTGAGGTGGCCGTGTGCATGGGGGCCTCATGCACGTGAATGAAATAATGGAAATGGGAGGATGGTGGTTTTGATGGGGGGTGAGGGTGGAAGAGTAGAGAGTTAGAAAGAGAAGTGGGCAATAGGGAACGTAAAGAGAGGAAAGGTGGTGGCATGCATGGGTATCATCCTATTATGAAAGGTGGGTATGAATATTGAAAGGCAGAGAAATGGTTAAGGTAGGTTGGGTGAGCATGTTGATTTAAATCATTGAGGATCTTAGAAAATTAATCTAACCAAATGTAGCAATGGCCAAGTTCATCTGATTACAGAGGTCCGGGAATAGATATTTTAGCAAACATGGATGGCATCTTCGAGCATATGAGGTTACCTTCAATAACTCCGTCAGCAATGAATGTTCTCGAATTTTTTATGGATGCTTCCATCATGATGTGGAAAAATTCAGAAAAACTGGTTATGAAGCGGGCTGCATTGCATTGCTCATGAAACACTCAGGCTTGGCTTTGAAAGATGTATGGCTGAAAGTCCAGGAAGCACTTTGACAGGTTACATAAACCTTCCTCAATCCCTTAAAGGTGCTGCCATGAATGGAGAAACTTATAGCAACTATATTGGCTGAAACATCAATGTCATCTATTGTTCCATTTTAAGTTCCCAAAAAGAAATCAATACGTGAATGCCAACATCTCATATAAAATATCAAAACAGAGACCATGAACAGGTTGGAAATCAAGCATCAAGTGAGTGTAAGCAGGCTTAGATTCCATAAAAATATGTGAGAGTCCCCAAAAAGCACATTCAAGCATCAAAAATAGAATCTCATAATACCCAGAAGACATCATAAAGTACCCTGAACACAAGAGATCCATAGCTTGTAGAAATAATACCTATGTTTTTCCTCCAATAGCTTTCAATACCTCTCTCTAGCCAGCTAAAAATATTCCCTCCTCTTTAAAAGCCTCCCCCTTTTCTCTCTGGATTCCTCCACCTCCTCTGCTCCCCTCCGGCTCTTTTCTCCCTCCTTTCCTCTTTTCTTTTTTTTTTTAAAAAAAAAATCTCAGTCTTCTTTCTTCCCTTGCAAGCCACTACTTGCCCTGTTGTTCACCCATCAGCAAGCATGGCCAGCCATCACCCCCCTGCTACTGCACGTCCCATGCAGCCGGGATCCATGCCTAGAGAGGGGGTCCCCCCACACTTCAAAAAAATGCAATGAAAAATGAAAAAAAAGAAACATCAACTCTCCCCCCGGGCCCTCACCCCAACAGGGGTCTACAAATATGCCCCTCTTCGGTAGAGCTCACGAGTGTAAGGAATATGAACACTGGAGTGAAAAGTAAGTGTGAGTAATGAGTGGGATGAAATGAGCTCTATCAAAGAACAAAGGAGACCCCCAAAAGGATGTTAGTGAGACTCGGATTCACTCAGACGAATAGGTGAACACAAAGGCTCTAATTTTAAAAGAAAGTGATGTCTCAAAATGACTTCGAAGTCACACTAAGGACTCAAACTCTCTCTAAGACGTCTTCAAAAGTGACTCGGAGTACCATACCACAGATGAGTAACGGTTGAACCACCTTGGAGTACAAGAACGAATGTGTCTCGAGAGGACTGCCCTAAGAGAACTACATGGAAGTGCCAAGTGTAGGGCGCCCAACGACATGACTGAAGTATGTGTCGTAAACTCAAAGGACTACGTCATGAGCAATGAGAAGAGAAATCTGGAAGAGCAATGACGAATAAGTGATGAGCACAGGATAACATGGTGAGGAAATTGAGGATAGATGCAAACCCCTAAAGGCAAGATGTGTAATGCTAGTGAACATGAATGTCAAAACTGTGACTCTGAATGATACAGACGAGGAGAAATGACTCTGAACATCAAAACACGGAAAGATGGTGACTCAAGGTCCTTAAATGAATATGTACAATGGCTCTGAACGCCAAACTAGAGAATGACCATGACACTGAATGCTAAACAGAACGATGGTTCTAAACACCCAAAACTAAGAAAGATGATGACTCAAAATGCATGAATGGGTATGAAAAACAACTCTGAACGCCAAACTAAAAGAAAAATGTGGTAGTGGTGGCAAACGTCAAATAGAACAGTGGCTCTAAATGTCAAAATTAAAGAAAATAAATGGCTCAAAAGGCCCAAAGGAGCATGCCCAATGGCTCTTAATGCCAGATAGGAGGAAAATGGTGATGGATCGAACGAAAGATAGACAAGAGGACCCTGAGTGTCGAACTAAAACCACAATTCGGAACTCTAAATAAATAATAAAAGAAACAAATAATGGCTCTAAACACCAAATGAAGATGTGGCTCCGAACGCTAAATGAAGATGTGGATCTGAACACCAAATGAAGCAAAACATGGCTCTGAACGCCGAAACGAAGATGTGACTCTGAACACTAAATGAAGATGTGGATCTGAATACCAAATGAAGTAAAACATGACTCTGAACGCTAAAACGAAGGTAGGCAATGGCTCTGAACGCCATGCAGAAATGGAAACACGGCTCTGAACGCCGAAACGAAGATGTGGATCTGAACGCCGGAATGGATGATGTAATGGCGCTGAACGCCGAACTGAGAAGCGATGATGGTGCTGAATGCCGAAACCGAAAATGCGATGAGGATGGCTCTGAACACTGATACTGAGAAGTGATAACGATGGCTCTAAACGCTGAACAAAGATGTGATGATGGCTCTGAACGCCGAAACCAGGAACGCAAATCAGAACGTCAAACTAGGAGGTAATGATGGCTTTGATCGCCGAAACCGAAAAATGTGATGAGGATGGCTCTGAACATCGATACTAAGAAGTGATAACGATGGCTCTGAACGCTGAACGAAGATGTGATGATGGCTCTGAACACCGAAACCGGGAACGCAAATCGGAACGTCAAACTAGGAAGTGATGATGGCTTTGATCGCCGAAACCGAGAATGCGACAGTGATGGCTCTGAACGCCAAAACTAAAAATACGACTTTGAGTATCAATCTGGGAAGTGATGACAGCTTTGAACGCCGAAATCGAGAAAGCGACAGTGATGGCTCTGAAAGTCAAAACTGAAAATGTGATGAGGATGGCTCTGAACACCGATACTGAGAAGTGATAGCGATGGCTCTGAACGTCGAACGAATATGTGATGATGGCTCTGAACGCCGAAACCGGGAATGCAACTCTAAACGTCAAACTAGGAAGTGATGATGACTCTAAATGCCGAAACCGAGGAACGTGACAATGATGGCTCTGAACGCCAAAACTGAAAATGTGATAAGGATGGCTCTGAACGCCAAAACTGAAAAATGCAACTTTGAACGTCAAACTGAAGACCGACGATGGCTCTGAATGCCGAAACCGAGACAATGACTCTAAATGTCAAACTAAGAAGTGATGATGAATACTCTGAATATCAAACTGAAAACACGATGACGACTCCGAACGTCAAAACTGAGAAACGATGGTGGCTCTGAATGCCAAATGAAGAAGTGGCTCTGATGACTCCGAATGTCGTAAATTGCGAATGAACGGTGGCTCTGAACGCCAAACTGCAAGGAAATGATGAGGGGAAAATATGCCCAAGTGTGGCATGACGCTACAAATCTCGATCCGCTGGAAGGGTCTGAAAGGGACTCCATAGGTCTCGAACAATGCTCCACTAGCGAGTCGGGATAATCAAATCGACTGTGAACATAGTCTCTCAACCCTTCCAACTAAATCATGGGGTCTCAATCCCAAAGTAACAATCCACTAGAGAGTCATGGCTAGTAGGGCGATTAGAACCCGAACGTTGTGCTCTACTGGAAGCTCATCTCAACGAACAGCACAGGAATAGTGACCAGTGAAGCAAATGCAATATCTCTTGACCGAGTAATGAAAACGGTAGCAGATCTGTGAGAGAATGATCATCTACATAGCTAAATGAGAAAAATATGCCCCAGTATGGCATCAGATATATTTGATCTATCCTGATAACTCAAGGATAACTCCATGGGGATGTACAAAGGATCTAACATGTACTCCGCTAAAATGGTGACGCGGGAATCCACACGCTTGAGATAACTCTGTCCAAGAATCACGACTATATCAAAAAATGTGAATCTAGCTGAGAGACTCAAGAGAGGCTCCACGGAGTATTATGACACAATGAAATCGAATCATCAACCCGATGTGTATCTCAAAAATCGAGGATGATCATGCAGATCGATGGGGAGTCTACAAATCTCGATCAAAATGGAGGAATATGCCCCAGTGTGGCATCAAATGTGTGATAGGTCGGAAAAACCAGATGAGCTCAAATCACCCGTCATCGAATGCGCGATCCAAGTCATCCATGTATACAGCTAAATCAGACCCATAAATCAAAGGGGCATCTCCCAAAAGGAAAGCATGATGACATCGAAGCGTCGAGAAGTGCAGGCCTAACTGGGTAACTCCCGAGAGGCTCCACTGAGGAATCATCGTAAAGATAGCGAATAGATCATCGTCTCGATGTACGTCTCGTAAATGGGAATAAGCGCACAACTCCACCAAGATCTGTAAATCTCATCCAGAACGGTAATATGCCCCAATATGGCATCGAACATATGACAGGTCAAAAATCGAGCGACATGAAATCATCTATCATCGAACATGCGACATAAGTGAAGATCCATAAATCTCATATGAAATGGAAAATATACCCCAGTATGGGCATCGGATGCACGACAGGTCAGAAACCAGGTGGCATGGAACCATCTATCGTTGAACATGTAACATTAGTCATCCGAATCCATAACTGAATCATGCCCACAAATCCAATATGTACCTCTCGGATGGAGAAGCATGATGACATCTAAATGCCGAGAAGTGCGAACCTAGCTGGATGGCTCTCGGGAGGCTCCGTTGAGGAATGATGATAAGGTAACGATCATGTCCACGTCTCAGTGAGCATCCAGTAAGTGATGATGATCGTGCAAGTCTGTGAGGATCCATAAACCTCTAAATGAGATGGGATATGCCCCAGTGTGGCACCAAAGGTACGATAGGACAAAAATCGGGTGACACCAAATCATCCATCGTCAAACGTATGATCCCGGTAATCCGAACTCAACTGAATCATACCTACACATCAAAGAGGCGACTCCCAGAAGAAGAAGCATGACAATATCTAAATATCAACCAGATCTCAAACACCTGTCCAAGTAGAGGCTGTCGAAGACGACATCTAATCACATGGCCTTAGGGTGGTCTTAAGACACGGGACGTAACATAGGCTTAAGGTGATAGGGTAATAGAAATGAAGGAAAACTAGGCTCAAATACCCAATGATCATAAACCCATGCCCTCATGTATGAAATGCAACATGCATAGTGAATCCCATGAGCCATGGGCCTGAGGATGCCTAATGTGAATATGATGTCAATAATAAGACAATGAGGCAAATCAAACTGGTAATGAGATATGCAGGAATGATGAAAGGGAAACGTCAAATCTGGAATAGGTCAATGTAAGGAAAGAACAAAGGGGTGAAGTGAATAGGATGAATCATAAGTAATGACAAAAATGACAGCGGAACAATGAATATATGAAGAAAGGTGGTGATCGACTCAAATCAAACATGAAGTGAAGTCACATCAATAATGAATGTAATGATGGAAAGGACAATGACTCAGAGTCCCTAAGAGAAGGTCACTCATCTCACTCACAAAGAGATATAACAAAGCGAATACAAATAAGATGGAATTCCAGAGAGCTCACATACGAACTCTTAATAACGAACATACTCAATAAAAATGACCCTCAGATATCAATATACACACTCAATGATCGAGAACACTATGCACATACACACATATGCTTATTTTTCTTTTCTTTTCATTTTCTTTTTCATCATCATTTCATTTTTATTTTTTTTACAAATATATAGATGCACATACCTTGAACATGAACAAATGAACCCCAAGGATGATGTCGATAACGGATAAACACCATCTCAAGTGCTAAGATAGCAAAAACTCTCTCTAACGAGATGACCTTCTCAGACTGAGGATCTCTAAACCAATGTCTGCGAGATAGATGGTGGAAATGATGTGACTATCCTCCATGTGATGAACTGAGGAGGATCACCACTCAGGGTGGAGAGACTATGAAACAAACAAGTAGTAAATAGGATAAGGAAGAAGAGACGAGGAACACAACTAACGAGATGAGATGAAAATGCAGAGGTGCAGTGATAAGAAAAAATAATGAGAAAAACGTGCCCCTAGGTCCAAGGCTCACGAAACTCCCAAACAATGCATGCATACACTAAAGGGCCCCTATCCAGGTGTGAAAATATGAGCAAGGTGATAAGAAAGAAAGGCTATAATGCGCATGCAAGGCTCAATGGGCTAGCAATGGACTATGTATCAAAAAGGAATAACAAGGTATATGGCTAACCGAAATGATGGCCACCCATCCTGCGACCATGGTCTCAAACATAGTACCTCTTTAGCTGATCCACATTGGTCGGCTCTGAGAATCAGTTTCCATCTAAATCCATCAACCATGCGGCGCCCTCTAGGGTCAACTCCCTGATGAAATAAGGTCCGCTTCAGTTGGGTCTGAACTTCCCTCTAGGATCTCTGATCAATCCCCTGATGACTTTCAGAACCAAGTCACCTATCCGTAATGGTCTGGGTTTGACCCGCTTTTTGAAAGCACGAGCCATCTTCCTCTGATATGCATAAACATGGTCTGCTGCTCTCAATCTCCTCTCATCTAGGAGATTGAGCTGATCAAATCGAGCCTGAGCCTAATCTGCCTCGGGAATCTGCTGCTCTAGTGTTACTCTCAATGAACCCATCTCGATCTCAACGGGTAGCACTGCCTCCATGCCGTACACTAATGAGTAGGGTGTGGCTCTTGTAGAGGTGCGAAAATAAGTCCGATAAGCCCACAATACAAACGGGAGCTTCTTTGACCAATCCAGAGAAGTTTCGACCATCCTCCGTAATATCCTCTTGACATTCTTATTTGCGGCCTCTACTGCCCCGTTCGTCTGCGGCCTGTACGCAGACGACCTATGATGTTGGATGCTATATCGCTGCACCAAGGTGTCAAGCTCTGCCCTAAAATGTACCCCTCTATCCGAAATCAACTCATGAGGGACTCCATAGCGACAGATAATGTGTGATCTGATGAAACTAGCAACTCCAGATGATGTCAATCTCGCATATGAAGCAACCTCCACCTACTTGGTGAAGTAATCGATGGTGACCAGGATGAACTCATGACCACTAGTAGATTTCGGTGAAATCTTCCCGATGATGTCGATACCCCATACTGAAAATGGCCATGGTGAAGTCAGTGCATGTAACTCGGAGGGCGGCACGTGAATGAGATCCCTATGTATCTGACACTTAGGACATCTCTTAACAAACTAGCAGCAGTCTGTCTCCATGGTCAACCAGAAGTAACCAGTCCTCATGATCTTACGGGCCAACATATGTCCTCCCATATGTGGTCCGCAGACTCCCGCATGAACCTCTCTCATGACTCGATCGGTGGAGGCGCGATCCAAACATAATAACAACATCCCGTCAATTGATCGTCTATATAGCGTCTCGCCACAAATCATGAATCGGGCAGCTAACTGTCTCAGTGCTCTCCTATCCTTGGCCGTGGCAGCCTCAGGATACACGCCAAGTCTCAAAAAGTGATATATGTCATGGAACCAGGGCAGACCATCGTCTATCTCCGTATCATCAATCAGACAACAGTACGCAGGAGCAGACCTCGACTCGATCAACAACGGGCGAACAGTGGCTTCAGCAGGAACGTCAATCATGGAAACTAGAGTAGCTAAGGCATCAGCAAACTGGTTCTGCTCTCTAGGCAAATGGGTATATCTCAAATCATCAAATCTCCCAACCAGTAGCTCCAAATATGCATGATAAGGCCTAAGCTTCACGTCTCTAGTCTTCCACTCGCCCTGAATCTGTCTCAATACCATATTGGAGTCACCAAACACCTCCATCTATCTAATCCCGAGCTCAAGGGCTGTCTCTAATCCCAAGATACAAGCCTCATACTTGATTCGCGGAAAACCCAGTCGGGTCATTTAATCAAAAACATTTATAAAACCTATGATCTCATACTAGTGTAGCAAAGCTACTATAGTATAGTGGCTCTAGGGTCGAACTCTGGGATGGGTTTTCATTCTACCAGTGATATACTCATGATTAGAAATTAAATTTAATGATTTCCTTTATCAAAAACTTAAAGCTTAAAAAGAAAATAAAATTTGTTTTGAAAGTATTTGAACCTAAATTAACATAAACTAATTAAAAATGGAAGAAAGAAAGTTTCTCGGAGCTAAGGATTGCTAGGATCAAGTTTAGAATGCAAAGTGGAAAATTCCGGATTTTTCTCCTCGCATTGGGGATTTAACCTATAGTTATTTCCCGAACCGGTGTAGGTTTAACAATGAAGATTTAATCCATAAAAATCAATAAAAATGGTAGTCAAGGTCCATTAATGGCTTTAGACACTATATAGGTCTTCACCTTGAACCACTTTCCAATGGCTCGTACATGATAACTAATGGACTAATATGGATCTAGCAATAAGCATCCATAAAGACCTGAAGCTTACCATGTATTGGCCATTCAAAGTGATTCTCAGGGATTTAAAGCAAAACTTTGGATTAAAAAGCCATTTATGAACTTCAACTACCTGAATTTAATGCACGAGTATTTTCCAACTTTTCATCTGGACTTTTCACCTAGCTTCCTTCACTCCAAGAAACCAAGAGTTTAGCCTCTCATCCTCTGAGAAAACATCCTCAGAGGTTGTTTGGCTTCCAAGAAAGAGAAAATAGTAACGAGAAAATAGAAAATAAGAGTGCTCTGTATATTGCTAAGTGTTAAGCTTAACACTCGGGTTACATGTCTTCAAGAGGTGATTTCCACCCCTTATATAGTTTTTACAAAAGCAAAGCTTTTCATTGGCTTGATACAAGGAGAAGAAAGGAAATTACATCAAAAGAAACTTAAGAAAATATCTAAAGTGGAGTCGGCAAAAACAGAGGAGATTTCGCACCACGCAAGGGGTGTGCGAAATTAAAGGAGGTGTGCGAAATTCGCACACCATTCAGAAGGTGTGCGAAATTTTCGCACACCTGGAGCAGTTTTCTTCGGAAGGTCATAACTTCCTTGTTTCAGCTCCAAATCATGCACGGTTTGAAGCGTTGGATTCTTGACTTCTTGAGCTTTGAAACGGTATATAGAATGTAAAAAATGGACTTCGGGAAGTGCTCCAAAAGTGCCAAAGAACACTGCAGCTGCTGTCCTCAGATTTCCTCCTTGCTTCTCTTTTGATTTTCTTTGCTTCTCTTTGCTTTTCTTCTTTGGTTGGCTTGTCTTAATGATCCAAAAAGATGTCAAAACACTAAAACTAGCCACAAATATGATTAGAAGTCATTGCTAGGTCATTAACATGCCAATTGGAATAAAGGTGAAGAATTACTACACAAAAGTGCTTAAAACAATATGACTTAAAGGTGTAAAATGGCACTTTTGGGTAGTAATCACTCCCCCCAACTGACACATTGCTCGTCCCTGAGCAATGAAGGAGAGAAAAAGAAAGAAAAATAGATAATAATAATTCACAAAATCATGCTGATCACTCCAAAAAATAATCAAGTGGCATGATTGGATCAAACTCTCACATGGCAAGTCAAAGATATAAAACTCAATCATCAACAAGAATTATCAAATAACTTACCAATCACAACTTGCAAAGAGTGGGCATTATGCAAATTTGAGTATCAAAATAATTTCCACTCCCAAAGGATCAATACTTAATCTTCCACAAAAAATCTAAGTGTTAAGGTGCTTAGCTTCCAGTTATAGTATGTCAAACTATATTCTCCCCCCAACTAAGGCTTTTCTCTAACTTTAGCAACACTAACTCATATATAAAAGGCTAAGAACGCACCCCTTTTTTTTTTTTTTTTTTTTTTTTTTTTTTTATAATATACTTCACCCATCCACCCACGTAACGAGCATTGAGGTCGGTGACTCCCAACCAATGAAGGCTTAGGGCACCAGGTTTCAAAGATTTTCACCATATACCCCTCAGACCTTGCTCGGGTTTCAAAGCAAGTGAAGCAAAAATTATTTTCATAAGACACATTGGCCTTTTATAAGGTGTCCCAACACTAATAGAATGAAGTCAATGGCACCAAGTCGAAAATTTCCTAAGTTTAGGGAGTGAGAAAGTTTTCCATCTTATAACTGGAATCTAATGTGTTCAGTGTGTGAAAAGATTAGAGTGGAAGACTTAAGATTGAAAACAAAAGGAGCTTCAACAATTTATCAACTTTAATAAGCATAATACAAACTCTGAGACTATGGCAATAAGATAAGAATTTAATTCTCCCATTTACTTTTGAGAATTTATCTTTGAGAAAACAAAGAGAGTTTGCAAAAAATTTTGTTAGCAAATTAATTTAACCAACAATTCAACAACTTACTTCCTCAATTCTCCCCCTAACTAGGACGAACATTGTCCCCAATGTTCCAAAAACAAACGATAAAATAAGGGAGGAAGTGATACCTCCTGATAGTAAGGGACTCTGAATTAACAGGAGAAACCACATGCTTCATAAGAAAAGAAAAATCATAAGTGTACTGAATAGAGGAAATAAAATGGAAGCTAAAATACACAAAAAGGGAAGATGTCTATATAAACTGAGAGAGTACAATATACAAAATAAACATGGAGTACATCCAATCCCAGTATAACAGTGGTCCAAAATATATAAGACATCTAAAAACGTAGTATATAGATACAAAAAAGGAGAGGAGTGATCGTATGATCAAGTAGTAGGCTCCTCTGGTGGATAGGAGGGGTCCTCCGCTGCAACTGTGGAAGGAACCTCTACAGGTGGAACTGATGATGAAAGACCGAGATGCTGCTGAATCTCTCGGAGAATGAGAGTCTGCTGGTCCTGCTGAAGCTGGAAGTGGTCCATGCGCTCCATAATGGCTGTATGAGTAGTGGTCAAAGTCTGGAAAGAAGCGAGCAAAGCACGATACTCGGCACCAGGGATAGTAATGGGCGGCTCTGATGTAGGAGGAACAGCAGGTGGGGCATCAGAGGATGTGGCCTCTGGTACTGGCTGTGGAGGCTCTGAAGTGGATGGAGCAAGAGGGACTTCCCTTGGCTCGGGAAGTTCTGGGAACTGGCGATGGAGCCATATCTGAGCCCATTGGTCAAGAGAGAAGCTCTCTCGACAATGGCGGCGAGGCTCAGAATGAGGGTCGGCAAGAAAACCCATATGCGCCAAAACATGGCATAGCAGCCGAGGGAAAAGTAAAGGAATGGAGTCTGCCCGCGCAAGATGCCGCTTATGCACCTTCTCCTCAAAATGGAGGAGAGCGGCCATAATCAAATGATGAGGAGCAAAGTAGTAGCCCTCATAGATACGAAATAATGCCTCCAAAATGGCCCCTCGCCTCTGCACTTTATGCTAAAGAGGAAAAAGATTGGCGCGAAGCACCACATCGACTAGGAGCATCTCTGGGGGAAGCTCTCTCCTGAAAATGGTCCTCTGGGAAAATGTCCCTCGAGATAGGCTACGAACCATGTCCCACTCAGAAAGTGGGGCCCAGCGTCTAAATGCAGCGGGATCTGCCGGTGCATAAGGGATATGGAAAGCATTGGCAATCTGAGCAGCCCCCAGAATACCCTGGCGTCCATCAATGGTAAAAAGGATCGAGGCTGGTATCAGGACGCCACGAGTAGTCATAGACTGGTAAAAGTCTAATGCTACTCGAGGATAAAAGAACTGGGGCGGAGTCATAAAGGGTACAAGATGGTACCTCTCAAGTAGGCGGTATGAATCTCGTAACTCATGCCACTGTCGCATCAGAGAGTGATCGAAATAGGTCTCGACATGAAAGTCTCTCGTTCGGCAATCGGAGTTGCCCTCAATGGGCGAGCTGGGTCTAGGGCGCCTGCCAGAAGAAGGCTGAGGTGCTCTGGATGACTCTCCTGGCTCTGTAGTCTTCGCTTTCTTTAAAGGAGGACTCCGAGGTGGAATTTGTGTAGGAGCCACAGATGTGGCGGATGCTCTCCTCGTATAGTATCTGCTCTGAGGTGCCGAATCAAGTAAAAGTGAGGGCGCATCAAGTGGGGCCCGCTCAGGGGCGGCTCTCTGACTGCTCTGGGAAGCTGAAGTAGATCCTCCTCGGGTCTTAGGCATGATGACGTGAAGAAATGGGGCTCAGAGGCTTGGATTTATGGAAGGTAAGGGTGGAGAGGCTAAGATTTTCGCATAGGGGGCTAGGTGTGCGAAATTTTGGCATAGGGGGGGGGGGGTGTGCGAATTTCGCACAGGGCACTATTCACCCACGCGGCTAAGGAATTATGGCTCTTTTGAAATGGTGAGAATTTGTGGCTTTTGAGGATGGGAATTGGTGGCTTAGGTAAGGAAAGGATTTGTCATGGTGAATGGGCTTGGAATTTGGAGCTATTCAAGTGGAAAATTGGAGAATTGGAGCTCCCATGGCCGGCGATAATGGATTTCTTTTGAAGAAATTAAGGCTTGGATGCTTATGGTTTGGGCTTTGGATTGGCAAGAACAAGGTTTGGATGGGATTATGGAGGTTTTTAGAGTGTTGGGTGACGAATTGGAAGGATTTTGATGGTGGAGGAGGATGGAATTGCCGAATTTGGAAGATGATGAATAGTGATTGCCGCGGGAATGGAGTGGAATATTGGAGATGGGCTGCTATGGTGGTGTTGATGATGATGATTGATGAAGAAAAGGGGTTTTATGGATGGGAATGGGTGATCGGAAGAGAGGTTTTGAGAGAATTGAAGAAGGGGCTTGAAGTTTGAAGTGGAGAATCAAAGCTTTTAAAGAGGAAAATGAGTTTCGCACACCTTAAAATGGTGTGCGAAAATTTCGCATACCTGTAATTCTCCAAGACAGAGAGCATGCTTTTGAAAATTGGCGCAAAAACAAATTCGCACCGGGTTCGCACCAAGTTCGCATACCTGTGAAATTCGCACAGGGGGACAGAGAGTATGGAATTTTGAAAAGTGGAGCAAAAATGAATTCGCACCGGGTAGGGGGGTGTGCGAATTTCGCACACCTCAAAAGGGGGTGTGCGAATTTTGCTGAAACTTGATTTTTCTCCCCTGTTTTCCCCTGTTTCCACCAAGACTCCATTCTTCAAGCCTTCCTACCTACATGTTAACACAAAAAAACACAATTCAAACCATATTAGAATGAATTTAACGTCAAAAATAGAAATCAAAACATGCATAAATACAAGAAAACACTAAGTTAAACTAAAATCAACTTAAAAGAAAACAAAAAGAGGGTGAACTTTTTAGTCTTTGGAGAGACTAAGTTCAACCATGAAATTTGACCTTGATTTAGCTTGCCCGGATCCCATATGAAGTTTGCATCCTTCTTTTGAGACTTGGTTTGTATGATTTTGCCATACAAAGCTTGGGGGAAAGGTGAAAGGATGTGATTCTTCATCATTTCTTCCTTGATGACTATCCTCTGTGGTTCTTCATTTATGTAGTCATCTTTCTCTGTACTTTTCCCCTTTCTCTTTTCTTTGATTTCCTCCCTATTGAACAGTAGTAAGATCTTTTCCCGTCTCCTCCAAGGAGACATGATGGCTAGCACATCAAAGGGTTCAGGTAACCCTTCTTCAAGCTCTTCAAGGATTTCATTCAAGGTCTCTTCTAAGCTCCTGTCACAATGCTCTTCAACCAAGGTGTTGATCAGGCACACCTCTTCCAATCCTTCATCCTCTTCTGGGTGAAGATGCCTCTTGCAAAGATGGAATATGTTTAACTCCAAAGTCATGTTTCCAAATGTGAGCTGCATCACCCCATTTCTACAATTGATGACGGCATTGGAGGTAGCCAGGAAAGGTCTCCCAAGGATGATTGGCACATAATTGGCTTCCATAACAGTGGGATCGGTATCAAGCACAACAAAATCCACGGGATAGTAGAATTTGTCCACTTGCACTAGAACATCCTCTATCACCCCCTTTGGGATTTTGACAGATCTATCAGCTAAGGAGAGAGTGATGGCTGTGGGCTTCAATCCTCCAAGTCCCAATTGCTTGTACACAGAGTATGGGAGCAAATTCACACTCGCCCCCAAGTCTAGTAAAGATTTCTCCACAAGTGTTCCTCCAATGTTGACTGCAATGGTGGGGCAACCCGGATCTTTATACTTGACTGGAGACTTACTCTGAATGATAGCACTTACTTGCTCAGTGAGAAATGCATTCTTTGTCACATGTAACCCTCTCTTGACCGTGCACAAGTCCTTCAGAAACTTTGCATATGTGGGGACTTGCTTGATCATATCAAGTAAGGGTATATTCACCTTCACTTGTCTCAAGACTTCAAGAATTTCTGATGAATTCTTGATTTCCTTCTTTCCATGTAAAGCTTGAGGAAAAGGGGGAGGCATATGTTTCTTCATCATATCTTCTTTAATCACTATCCTCGGCTCTTCTTCAATGCTTGATTTGGATGCACTTTTCTTCCCACTTTCCTCTTCTTGGCTATTGCTCTCTTTAACCAAGGTTTTCTTTGACAAAGGTTCTTCATCTTGCCTCACCTTAGGCAAAGGTTGATCAACCTCCTTTCCACTCCTCAAGGTGATCACGGCTTTGACCTCCCTCAACTTTGAAGAATCCCCCTCTTGGGTTTCAACTTCATGAACACCCTTTGGATTTTGGCTTGATTGAGAGGGGAACTTTCCTTTCTCATTCACTGTGTTGAGGTTGGTAAGCCTAGAGATGGAGTATTGAATGTTATCTATCTTCTGATATAGATCATTTTGCATCCCATCCATTCTCTTATTTAGAGAACTCTCAACATTCTCAATCTTTTGATGCAGTTGGGAATTAATTGCCCTTTGTTCACCCACAAAGTCACTCATGACTTTGCTTAGGTTTGCCATGGCTTGCTCCACTGAAGAGGTTTGTTGAGGTGCTTGAGTTTGGGCTTGTGGTTGGTATGGAGGTGGTCTTGGTCTCCAAGAAAAATTTGGATGGTTTCTCCAGCTTGAATTATAGGTGTTTCCATAAGGTGCATTGTTGTTAGGCCTAAATTGCCCCACAACATTGGCTTGATCACCTAACATCTCCCTCACAGCTGGCATGGTTGGGCACTCATCTACCACATGATCACATGATTGGCAAATGGTGCATGGCATGGCATGGGCTTGAGTCTCGGAAATGGCTTGAACTTCATGCATCTTTTTCAACTCGAGTTCTTCCAACCTCCTTGCTATTGTTGCCACCTTAGCTTTCATGTCCATGTCCTCACTTAGCATGTACATTCCACCCTTCGGATTCATAGGAGCTTTCATCCTTCCCAATTCCTTTGAGTTGGGCTCATCCCATCCTCTTGTTACCTCAGATACATAACTTAAAAAATCCATGGCTTCTTCCGGATTCTTACTCATAAAATCTCCCCCACACATGGTTTCAAGAATTTGCTTCATGGAGGAAGACATTCCATCATAGAAATAGCTCACCAAGAGCCATGTATCAAAGCCATGATGAGGACAAGCATTGATAGCTTCCATATACCTCTCCCAACATTCATGGAATTTCTCATTTTCTTTAGCAGAAAAGTTTGAGATTTGCCTCTTCAACCCATTGGTTCTATGGGTGGGGAAATTTTTTTTCAAAAACTCGGCCTGAAGATCAACCCAATTCCTTATGCTTCTTGGCCTTAAAGAATTAAGCCATATTTTTGCCTTATCCTTCAAAGTGAAAGGGAATAGCTTGAGTCTCATCAAGTCTATTGAAGCTCCTCCCTCTCTAAAGGTATTGCACACCTCCTCAAACTCCTTGATGTGGGCATATGGATTCTCACTCTCCATTCCATGGAAATTTGGTAGAAGGGGCACAATATGGGACCTTATAATCAGCTGCTCAAGAGGAGGTATTATGCATGAGGGTGCACTCATCCTTGGTGGGTGCATTCTATCCCTCATGGATAGATATGCATTTGGATTACCCCCCCCCCTTGACCTTGTTAAGAATTCTGATCCTCTTGTGGAGGGTCCATGATGTTTACACAGATATTCAACTCTGTGTCTTGAGGATTCTCAATCCTTACTAATCTTCCCTCTTGGTCCCGAATCCAATAGGGCATGCACAAATCTCTACTTACCTGAAAACAAAACAAAAACAACAAAAACAAAAGAAAACTAGAAGAAAGTTAAGGTTAGAAAGAAAACAAAAGAAATTCTAAAATAAAGGAAATAAAGTTAGTGAAAAAGGAATTCACCAAACTTGTGATGAAAGTCACAAGTAGCCTCTAAAAGGTTGTATCACTGTATTGTGGCACCATCCCCGGCAACGGCGCCATTTTGATTCGCGGAAAACCCAGTCGGGTCATTTAATCAAAAACATTTATAAAACCTATGACCTCATACTAGTGTAGCAAAGCTACTATAGTATAGTGGCTTTAGGGTCAAACTCTGGGATGGGTTTTCATTCTACCAGTGATATACTCATGATTAGAAATTAAATTTAATGATTTCCTTTATCAAAAACTTAAAGCTTAAAAAGAAAATAAAATTTGTTTTGAAAGTATTTGAACTTAAATTAACATAAACTAATTAAAAATGGAAGAAAGAAAGTTTCTCGGAGCTAAGGATTGCTAGGATCAAGTTTAGAATGCAAAGTGGAAAATTCCGGATTTTTCTCCTCGCATTGGGGATTTAACCTATAGTTATTTCCCGAACCGGTGTAGGTTTAACAATGAAGATTTAATCCATAAAAATCAATAAAATGGTAGTCAAGGTCCATTAATGGCTTTAGACACTATATAGGTCTTCACCTTGAACCACTTTCCAATGGCTCGTACATGATAACTAATGGACTAATATGGATCTAGCAATAAGCATCCATAAAGACCTGAAGCTTACCATGTATTGGCCATTCAAAGTGATTCTCAGGGATTTAAAGCAAAACTTTGGATTAAAAAGCCATTTATGAACTTCAACTACCTGAATTTAATGCACGAGTATTTTCCAACTTTTCATCTGGACTTTTCACCTAGCTTCCTTCACTCCAAGAAACCAAGAGTTTAGCCTCTCATCCTCTGAGAAAACATCCTCAAGGTTGTTTGGCTTCCAAGAAAGAGAAAATAGTAACGAGAAAATAGAAAATAAGAGTGCTCTGTATATTGCTAAGTGTTAAGCTTAACACTCGGGTTACATGTCTTCAAGAGGTGATTTCCACCCCTTATATAGTTTTTACAAAAGCAAAGCTTTTCATTGGCTTGATACAAGGAGAAGAAAGGAAATTACATCAAAAGAAACTTAAGAAAATATCTAAAGTGGAGTCGGCAAAAACAGAGGAGATTTCGCACCACGCAAGGGGTGTGCGAAATTAAAGGAGGTGTGCGAAATTCGCACACCATTCAGAAGGTGTGCGAAATTTTCGCACACCTGGAGCAGTTTTCTTCAGAAGGTCATAACTTCCTCGTTTCAACTCCAAATCGTGCACGATTTGAAGCGTTGGATTCTTGACTTCTTGAGCTTTGAAACGGTATATAGAATGTAAAAAATGGACTTCGGGAAGTTCTCCAAAAGTGCCAAAGAACACTGCAGCTGCTGTCCTCAGATTTCCTCCTTGCTTCTCTTTTGATTTTCTTTGCTTCTCTTTGCTTTTCTTCTTTGGTTGGCTTGTCTTAATGATCCAAAAAGATGTCAAAACACTAAAACTAGCCACAAATATGATTAGAAGTCATTGCTAGGTCATTAACATGCCAATTGGAATAAAGGTGAAGAATTACTACACAAAAGTGCTTAAAACAATATGACTTAAAAGTGTAAAATGGCACTTTTGGGTAGTAATCAATACTCAACAATGTTGTTCGTGGCAGGATGTCGATCGAGAATGCCAAACGAACAGATCTAGGAATGTGATCACCATGAGGGGATATCAACAAGACGCCTATCCCATATCCAGAGTGGTTGGATGCACCATCAAAATACATGCGCCATCCTGATAAACTAGTCACAGCTGCGACATCCTCATCCAGGAAGTCATCATCAATGGCTCTGCCATTGGAAACTGGTAAAGAAGCTAGGTGATCCGCGACAATGCTCCTTCTGATGGACTTCTAAGTGACATAATGAATGTCAAACTCAATCAGAAGTACCAACCATCTCATGAGGCGACCGACCAAGGCGGGCCTGTCAAACAAATATCTCAGAGGATCTAGACGGGATATCAAATGCACTGAATACTCGGTCATGTAATGTTTCAATCGTTGAGTGGCCCAAACCAATGCCAAGCAATAACGCTCAATCATAACATATCTCGTCTCGTAATCTAGCATCCTCTTACTCAAATAATAAATGGCTTAATCCTTGCCTGAATCATCGAGCTGAGCCAACATGCATCCCAAAGCCACGTCTGAGATGGATAGGTATAGGAGTAAAGGACGGCCTAGTGTAGGAGGCGCCAAGACTGGGGGTGACAACAAGTACTCTCGGATCCTCTTGAATGCGCTCTAACACTGATCATCCCCAAAAGTAGGTTGACTCTTCATCAAGAGTCAGAAAATGGGCTCACAGATGTCTGTCAATCTGGCGATGAATCTACTGATGTACTGAAGTCTACCCAAGAAACCTCTGACCTCTCTCTCTGTCCTTAGTGCAGGCATGTCAAGGATGGCTCTAATCTTATCTGGATCTACCTCTATGCCTCTCTCGCTGACCATATACCCAAGAGTTTCCCAAAAGTCACTCTGAAAGTGCACTTCTTGGGATTCAACTCAACCTGAACTATCTGATCCTCTCAAAGAACCTCTCTAAAGCTGCTAAGTGATCCGATCTACCTCGAGATTCCACTATCATGTCGTCTACGTAAACCTCAACATCCCGATGCATCATGTCATGGAAGAGGGTGGTCGCCGCTCTCTGATAGGTGGCTCCTGCATTCTTCAACCCAAATGGCATGACTCTATAGCAATAAGTACCCCACTCGGTAATGAAGGACGTCTTCTCCATGCCCTCTAGATCCATCAAGACCTGACTGTACCCGAAAAATCCGTCCATAAAGGACAACATCGAATGACCTGTCGTATTGTCAACTAGCATGTCGATGTGTGGAAGAGGAAAATCATCCTTAAGACTGGCTTTGTTGAGATCTCGAAAATCAACACAAACTCTCACCTTGCCGTCCTTTTTGGGAACAGGGACGACATTGGCTAGCCACTTCGGGTACTCGACCACTAATAAAAATCCTACACTGAGCTGCTTCTGAATCTCCTCATTGACCTGCAAGCTCCAACGAGGATGCAATCGTCTCAACTTCTACTTAACCGGTCTGGCATGGGGCAGAAGTGGCAAACGATGCTGGACGATAGACAGATCAAAGCCTGGCATGTCCTCATAAAACCATGGGAAAACGTCCAAGTATGCTCTAAGGAACTGGATGAGGCTATCCCTCTCATCAACAGATAAATCTGATCTGATCCTCAACTCCCTAGGCTGATCTGCTATGCCAAAATCAACAATCTCTGTGTCCCCTACAGCAAGTGAAACTCTCTCATCAATGGGATCCGAATCGGAAACAGAAGATGAGTCATCGTTTGAATCACGCTGTGCAATCTCATCATCAATGTCAAAAATATGTGATGTGGGTGAAGATGGTGCGGATAAAGCGATAACATTACAGACAGGCAAATACTCAAAGATGTTCAAATCCATAGATGAAAAGTCAGAAACATAGTCATGACGGGAGACAAATCCCAATAAAACATCAAAAGAAAGAGGTAGGTCCACAAAGTCGGACGCTCCCTCAGCTAGGCCAACAGGGCCATCAAACAAACCACCAACAACTATAACATCCTCAGCGATCTCCGGAGCGGGAGCGACCTGGATCTCCTCGGCGATCTTGAGGACGGACACCCCGAAGAGATCAAATGGTGAAGCGAGCTCAAGCGGGGCTATCTCCTTGATCTGGCTCAAACTCATCGCAAGCATCTCATCAACGTACTCGTCACGTGGCACGGCTCCGTTCCACTATGTCTCTGATTTCGGCAAAAGTCCCGTGCTCATCGATCTCATCCGGGAAGCAAAGCGTCATAAGGCTCGCGCGATCTAGCGAGGAAGGAGCGATCAACATAGAAGTCGAAGGGCCAAGGGCTCCGTCACTCAACCGTAACTGCTGGACGAGGTGCTGAAGCTCGACCTCCTGGGTGATGCTGAGTCCTCCGATGATCCCATCAAATGGTGCATGTGACTCTGATGCCCTCACAAAGTAATCGGTTAGGCTCATGGTGTATGGGCAGACAAGATAATAAAACGGCGTGTGAGTCAGCCGAGCCCTCACCCTCTCCTTGTGCAATCGCGTCATATAACGATAATCGGCCTCAGTGGGAATGAATCTGAGCCCGAATGGTACATCATAGTCCGAAAATGCCATGAACTTGCTAGGCCCGTGCTGACGCCGCCCCAAACCCATGCCGGGAAGATAAGACATGCTCCGCATAATATCGAGCACCACCGTGCTGTTGTGTCGGTCGAAAGACATGGCTACGAAGTCTCGACAGAAATCCTCCATCTCCAGAGTCTGCACCTCATCGAAAGTGAATCCGGTCAGAAAAAGATCATCATCAGTGTGACTAATCTGAAGCACAGGCTCGACATAAATGAACACATCTCCCACATACTGCACCACGACAGCCTGGCCATCATGAATAAACTTCACCTTCTGATGAAAGGAAGAAGGAATAGCCCTAGCTCTATGGATCCATGGTCGGCCTAGAAGCAGGTTAAAGGATGTAGGAATCCTCAAAACCTGAAACATGGCGACAAAAGTGGCCGGACCGATCAGTAGCTCAATCTCTAGTGTACCCATGACCTCCCTCTGAGTGCTATCATATGCGCGAACGGATTGAGTGGAAGGACCAAAATCCGATGGTGCGTAGCCGAGGGCAATGGCGGTGGCCAGAGGACAAACATTTAGGGTCGAGCCATTGTCCAGAAGGACAGATGGGACTCGGTGGCCTGAACAACCGACAGATATGTAGAGTGCACGCATGTGATCCGAGCCCTCCGGTGGCAAGTCATCATCAGAGAATACAATGCATGTGGCTCTACCGGCCGTCATCATATGAATCAATCCCTTAGGGAAGGTGGTAGTCTCGACTCTGATTTGCTCAAAGCTCGAATCAGAGCATCACGGTGAGTGCTAGAGGATGCCAACATGCTCTAGATGGAAATACGAGCCTGAGTGCTCTGTAGCTGTCTCAAAATCTTATCATCCTCTGCTCTAACCTCCTTGGGAGCGGATGTACCCTCAACTGGCCTAGCTGCCGCGGGAAGTGGCTGTCGCATCACTCTACCTCCTCGGAGAATATACTGAACATCCAGAGTCTGAGAATCAGCAACATGTGGAGCCTGAGCCTCCTCAACATCTGGGATCAAGATGAATGGCGCCTAGACGCTGTAATGTGGCAAAATCAATGGCTCAACAATGGCAGCCTGCACCGATCCACATCGGGAACTAATCGAAATGGAGCAGGCATCCGAAGCCCTAGAGTCACCTCACTCATCTCATAAATCACATCTAGCATGATGGGCTCTGGGTCTGAATCATCCTCACTCAACATGTGGACGTGGTCATCAATCTCATCAAAGTCTAAGAAATGAATACCATCAGCTAGTGGTAGGACTGCTTGCGTGGTGTGGGTCGGTAACGGGTTTGTGGTCACACTCGGCTGACCCAAGTGTACCAAATCCTGGTTGATCAAATCTTGGACGGCATGCCTCAAAGTGGTGCATTGATCAGTCTCGTGTCCAGGCCCCTGATAGTATGCACAGTGCAAATCCATCCTAAACTGAGGTGGAATCAGCTGAGGTGGCGGCCTAAGAGCGAGAGCAGTCAACAACCCTGCCTCTGTAAGCTTCCGAAGAGCTTGGCTCAACAGCATGCCTAATTGCGAGAACTGCCTCTGTGTCCTCAAAGCAAAAGGAGTAGGAGTTTGCTGAGCTCTAGGTCGGGGATAAGGCATTGTGGGTCTCGCCGTGAACTGAGCAACATAGCATGGTTGCCCTGTGGCTGTGCAGGAAACTAGGGGTCTCTCGATGCCCTGTGTGGCATAATAAGGCAAAGCCAAAGTCTATGGCACATAGGTCTGATCATAAGCCGGGCGAGGTGCTCGAGGCCTGTACTGTTGAGGTGGATAAGAAGGATGAGTCTCGGGGGACCGTGGGACTAGAAAATAATGCCTAGAAGGCCTCTGACTGGAAGAACCGATGACGCTCACATCAACTGACCTCTGTCCTCCCAAGGGTTTCTTCCCCTTAACATCACTAGGGGAAGAATCAATCCACAATCCTCTCAAGATGCCATCCTCAACATCGTACAAAGCCAAAACCAACGAACCAAAATATGTGAAGGGTATCTCGACCACATGTTTGGCAATCTTGGGCTATAGACTCCTCAAAACCATCTGTATCTGATCCCTCTCCGGAGGCCTGTCAATGATCTCGGCAATCTTCCCGCTCCAGCGGGAGATGAATGATGAAACGAACTCATTTGTCCTCTATCTCAGAGCCTCGAGCTCTCTCCTCGATACATCTACGACAGTGTTAAATGAAAACTGTCGTAAAACTCCTGGGCTAAGTTGTCCCATTTCCAACGTCGTGAGGACTCTAGGGATGCAAACCAGCGCTAGGTTGCCCTACTCAGAGATAGTGGGAATGGAGTGATCATCTACAACTCATCCAGACCATGAGCCCTCACTATTATGTTATAGAGTCTGAGGTGGATGCGTGGACAACCAATGCCCATATATCTCTCGATGTCTGGCATCTTAAACTTAGCCGACAAACTGGCTACCGGCATACCCTCAAAATCATCCCAAACAACTGATCCATCCGACACTCTCATCTGTCTCATGCGCTGCTCAATACGGTCCATACGTGCATGAGATTCATCAGTGACTGTGGTCGGAACGACTGCAGGTGGAGCAACCTCAGAATGCCCATGCAATACATAAGGTGAGGCCTGAGGCATCTTCGAAACAGGTGGTGGCAGTGGCAACGAATCATGAAGAGTCTCATCCTGAACTACGAGCGGCCTACTCTGCTGGCTGCCGATCTCCTGCCTGAGGCTAACCAAAGCCTCCTGGATAGAAGCCATGGTGGTTGTAAACTGATCCACTGTAACAACCTGCTAATCCATACTCGATCTCTCGGAATACTGGACTAATCTCCCCTCTACTCTAACCCAAGAAGGTGTATCCAGACTGTGAACGAAGAGTCGATCCTGAAAACGCAAAGAAATGAATGAGGATATGACCTGGGGAAAGCATAGCAACAATAATAATCTGAACGGAAACAAGCAAGGCATCCAAGTGAAGACGGACGGTTCGACCATACTCAAACTCATATTGATCTCTGTGCACTCTCAACTAGAGGCTGAAAAAAGAGTATCGGAATCCAAGCTATGACTACGGAGGCTCTGAAAGCCCTCAGATGCACCCACGTGTAGGGGGAGAGTCCTAATCGAAGGATCTACAGCTCAACCTACGAGGTGAGGGTGGCTCTAAATGGATATGGGTGGACTTTAAAGGATCCCTAGCAGAAGCGATCATACCCTCCAACGGTATGCAACCCTCTGCACGCCTCCGAAGAGACGGGGCGCTTCCATGCAAGGTGGTCATCACCTCAATACATGCACTACCTCAACATCCCAAGGGGTTTCCTATGGTGAAACCTCTCAAACTCATCAATGCTCAATGGTCAACTAGAGTGCATAGTGAACGGTGTGGGTGCATCCGATAACCCTAAGAAGCTAAAACGGGAAAGGAAACACACTGGCCACACAAATATCCATGAAACCTAGCTCCGGGCTATACAACTCTTCAATGATCGGACTCCAATTGACATCAAAGTTTCACTCTCCTCTAGAATGCTCCCGTGCATCGATATAGCCCATCGCTAGACCTCACTCCTAATCTCTAGCTCGGTTAGAGAGCAAACACATAGAAGGTCTCACACTTGCAATAATGAGAACCGGGATGAAAGGAATGACCGAAACCAAGAGAGTTAGAGGTAAGGGGATAGATGTGCGACCCACAGAGATAGGCGACATGCAATCATGCAAAAGAAGGGTAGTCATGCAACATACAGTCAGGCAGAATACAGGATATATCACTTATGCCCACGCAAAAGCTATGACGATCAGGATGAATGGCGATACAAACATCATGCTCAAAAGATGATCAAGATAATATGCGAGCCAGAGAAAACAACACAGCAAGTCAAATGATGTACAATAGTGAGTCTATGCATGTGAAGTGAGCAGAATAATCAAGAAGAAATAGAATCGCTATACCAAGCAAAACAAGATGAGCAATCTATGATAATCCGCATGTCAATGTACCAAACTAAACTAGCAATGAAGTACAGAAAAACGACATCCGAAGCCCCAATCAAGATAATCAATCATATCAATGTCACAGCATAATATCCAAGCATGCATCAAAAACTCCCAATGTACAATCAAGAGATAGGTAACCACCGATCGACTCGTCGAATGCCACATTTGCTTCATCTTAAGTTCAAGTTTGACCCTTTAAAACTCCCCAGTGGAGTCGCCATTTTGTGGACCCCGCATTTCAGCTCATGCGTTTCCCACTCGATGGCGAGCTCGATTTTTATTTTGAAAAAAATAATTTTTTATTGATTAAGAAAAATGACCTGAAGTCGCCACGTATTTTTGTTTTTATTTTAAAAGGGTAAACAAAATAAAGAAAGAAAACCCATAATGCGACTCCTTATTTTGGAAAAGGTGATCTATGAAAAACTGGATCGGATTTGGGGGTCAGGTTACTTATCAGGAAGGTACGGTAAAGACCGTAGCACCCCTTTAAGTCCCTAAAGTCGGGTATCTACTAATAAAATGAAGCTGATGTGACAATTGATGTGGAAATCAATGAATACTCAGGGTGGTCATGCACATGGGGGAATCAGAACACTCAATAAAGGATCGACCGAAATGAGAACAGGGCATACCTTGGCATCAATCGATCAATGCACTATCGAGAAAAATGGTTAGTACACAATTAAAGGAATAATCTCATGCATGTCATAGAGCAGAATGAATCAATCATGTGTGATAATCAAATCAATCAATCAATCAATCATAAAATCACTTATGTAAGGCCCCCACCAAAACCCGTTTATTTTGCATGAATTAATGTCATAGATTCCATTGTTCTGGAATTATGAAAAATTCATTCAAGCTTATTAAAATTAAGATGAGCAGAAGATCGTTTGAAAACCAGAGTGGAATTAAAACTATTTGAGAGAAAATTGGATTTTTAAAATTTATTTGAAAAATTGGAGTCTTGAGGAGTACCTGAAAATTGGAGCTTTAGAGATTATTTGAAAATTGGATTCTTAGGAATTAAATGTAAGAATGAGAATTTTAGAAATTAAATTTGAAAGAAAATTGGGATTTTGAAGAATTATTTGAAAGTTCGAGATTTTTAAGAAAAATTAAGTTACAAAAATTGGGACTTTGGGAGTTACATTTTGAAAGAAATCAGAGTTGTATGTTATTTGAGAAGTAGAAATTATGAAAGTTGATTTATAAAAATTGGAAATCTTGAAAATCATTTGAAGACGGAATTTTTAGAAATGAATGAATAAAATGATAACAATAATAATGATAATAATAAATGAGTAACCGGATAAATGCAATAATTAGAATATTGGGAACTGAAAATTAAGTTCAGAGATAGGACAATTGGAATTTCAGATAGCTAAATTCAGAAATTGGAATTTTGAAGAATTAGACTTTAATGATTGAGATTTTTAAGAGAAATAAATAGGTAAGTATGGAATAATATTACTAATTAATCAAAACGATATTGGAATGGATGAAAGTGAATAGTGGGATTTTGAGGTTGAAAATTAAGTTCGAAAGTCGGATTTTTGAATAATTGAACTTTAATTATTGGAATTTTTAAAAGAAAATAAATAAATAAATAAGGAATAATAATAATAATAACAAGAATAGTATTTAAATGAATAAAAGTGAATGGCGGAATATTTTTTTTGAGTCTAAAAGTTAAATTTGGAAATTCGGTTTTGAAGAATTGAATTTTAATGATTGAAATAAATAAAAAAAACATGGAATAATGATACTAATTAACGAAAATAATGTTTAAACGAATAAAAAATGAATGGTGGAATTTTTTTAATTGAAAATTAAATTAGGACGTTTGGATTTTTTTTGAAGAATTAGAATTAGACTTTAATGAATGAGATTTTTAAAAGATGATAAATCGATACAAGTGAAATAATAAGAATAGTTAACAATCATAATATTTAAACGAGTGAAATTGAATGGTATAAATTTCAGGATTGAAAATTAAATTTGGACGTAGGACTTTTAAAGAATTAGAATTAGACTTTAATAAATGAGATTTTTAAAAGACGATAAATCTATACATACGAAAAAAAATAATAATAATAATAATTAACAATCATAATATTTAAACGAGTGAAATAGAGTAGTATAAATTTCGGGATTGAAAATTAAATTTGGACGTAGGATTTTTTAAGAATTAGAATTAAACTTTAATGAATGAGATTTTTAAAAGATGATAAATCGATACATACGAAATAATAATAATAATTAACAATCATAACATTTAAACGAGTGAAATTGAATAGCGGAATTTTCGGGATTGAATTTTTGAGAATCAAAATTTTGTAAACCGAATTTAAAATTAAATTTTAGGAAATTATTTCAAAAATGATATTTTGTATAACTGAGTTTAAAATCTTCATAAAAAAAAAAAAAAAAAGATTTGTAACATTAGAAAAATGACTTAAGAGGGCCAAATACTTGGCCCAAACTTGGAGAATGGGGCTTAAGGCCCACATGAACTAATCTAAACCCACAACTTAGGCTTTGGGAGCCCACCAACAAAGCCCACCAACCAAACTTCTACCATGGAGATCCAGGGGTGCTCCCACCTTATTTTTTTTTTAAAAAAAACAAAGGGATGGCCCACGGGTAGCAAGTGGGCGGTGACGAATAGGGCATGCATGTCGATGATGGCCATGATGAAATGAAGGAATGGAGGTGGGGGCTGCTGCTTCGGCTGGCGCTTGCGTCGCTGCTGCCATGGTCAGCGCTACTGGTCTCACCGCCGTCTCCGCCACTAGACGGAGATCTTGATGAAGAGGAAGGCGGCGACGACGACGAGTGGCAGGCTCCATCTCCAGCAACGGTTGTTTGATGGGCAAAGTGGCTATTGTGGGTGGTAATCTTGGGGTTGAACTTGGTCTGGTTCGAGGTGCCACGGCTGCTTCCGATAGAAGTGTTGGTGGAGAGAGTCTTCATCTCTTTCCTCCTCGTCGTCGTCAACTCCGCCACCGACCAGATTTTCGAAGACTGAACGCTTCTGAGCAGGCATTGGTGAGAAGAAAGATTTGCCGTGACGGCTCCTATGATCCCCGTCGACATCGGCCGTGGTGGTTGTGTAGCTGTTGGTGGCGCCGAAGACCTTGTGAAGGATGGCGAGCTTGTAGAGGTCGTCCAAGGAAAGGGACATGGTTGAGAAAAGGGTGAGCATGAATATGATGGAGTGTGGGGGATGAAGGGTGTAGGATGGGTATGTAAGCATGGGGGATGATTGAGGTGGCCGTGTGCATGGGGGCCTCATGCACGTGAATGAAATAATGGAAATGGGAGGATGGTGGTTTTGATGGGGGGTGAGGGTGGAAGAGTGGAGAGTTAGAAAGAGAAGTGGGTAATGGGGAACGTAGAGAGAGGAAAGGTGGTGGCATGCATGGGAATCATCCTATTATGAAAGGTGGGTATGAATATTGAAAGGCAGAGAAGTGGTTAAGGTAGGTTAGGTGAGCATGCTGATTTAAATCATTGAGAATCTTAGCAAATTAATCTAGCCAAATGCAGTAGTGGCCAAGTTCATCTAATTACAAAGGTCCGGGAATAGATATTTTAGCAAACATGGATGGCATCTCTGAGCATATGAGGTTACCTTCAACAACTCCGTCAGCAATGAATGTTCTCGGATTTTTTATGGATGCTTCCATCATGATGTGGAAAAATTCAAAAAAAATGGTTATGAAGCGGGCTGCATTGCTCATGAAGCACTCAGGCTTGGCTTTGAAAGATGTATGGCTGAAAGTCCAGGAAGCACTTTGACAGGTTACATAAACCTTCCTCAATCCCTTAAAGGTGGTGCCATGAATGGAGAAACTTATAGCGACTACATTGGCTGAAACATCAATGTCATCTATTGTTCCATTTTAAGTTCCCAAAAAGAAATCAATACGTGAACGCCAACATCTCATATAAAATATCAAAACAGAGACCATGAACAGGTTGGAAATCAAGCATCAAGTGAGTGTAAGCAGGCTTAGATTCCATAAAAATATGTGAGAGTCCCCAAAAAGCACATTCAAGCATCAAAAATAGAATCTCATAATACCCAAAAGACACCATAAAGTACCCTGAACATAAGAGAATCCATAGCTTGCAGAAATGATACTTGTGTTTTTCCTCCAATAGCTTTCAAGACCTCTCTCTAGCCAGCTGAAAAATATCCCCTCCTCTTTAAAAGCCTCCCTTTTTTCTCTCTAGATTCCTCCACCTCCTCTGCTCCCTTCCGACTCCTTTCTCCCTCCTTTCCTCTTTTCTTTTTTTTTTTAAAAAAAAATCTCAGTCTTCTTTCTTCCCTGGCAAGCCACTACTTGCCCTGCTGTTCAACCATCAGCAAGCATGGCCAGCCATCACCCCCCTGCTGTTGCACGTCCCATGCAACCGAGATCCATGCCTAGAGAGGGGGTCCCCCACACTTCAAAAAAATGCAATGAAAAATGAAAAAAAAGAAACATCAACTCTTCCCCCGGGCCCTCACCCTAACAGGGGTCTACAATGTATCATTAGTAATAGAAATTTTTTTATCTTTTGATTACATGATATTAATATTTATTATCTTATGTCTTTAATAATAAATTCATATTCATATATGGTCAAAATATAAGTTAAATTTTAAATTTATGAGTTTCATTTTTTTGCATGGTATAAGTTTGGTAATCATCATTCGTGCATGATCGTGAATGGATTATGGATTGCTCAATGGATAAATATTATTCATGCCTTTCTTTGTAACTATGATTTACCTCTTTTTTTTATCATTTCTTTCGTGATCAATATTATTTTTTATAGATTGATTTTGTGGATGAATTGGGGATTGTATTGTATTTTTTTGAAGATTGTATTTATCGTTTAGTCTTTCTTTTCTCGCTCTCATAAAGCATTGAGTTACCAATTAAGTTACTAAGGAGAACAACATTATTTTTTGTTGATGGATTTTGAATAGATTTGAGAATTGTATTGTATTTTCTTAAGGATTGTATTAGATTTGTTTATGATTCACAATATTTCATGAATAAATACATTTTAAATTTATTTTAAAATATTCTAAAATATTTATCAATAATTATTTATATTTTTATTTAATTATTTTACTCCTAAATTTGGGGAAAACGGAATATCTTTAATCTTAAGCTCAAAAAGATAAGAAGTTGGAAAAATAATTGTGATAAAAGTTAAATATTTAAAATTATTTCAAGATGATAATTTATCGTAAAAAATAAAAAAACAATGGAAAACTTTCAAATTAAATTTAAAATAAATGATAAGGATGAGAACTAATTAATTAAAAAAAAAATCCAAATCCTTACCACTTATTAAAAATATCTATAAGTATGAAAATTAAGTTAATTCCAAAGCATATCCAAATTATTACTACTTATTAATTAAAAATTAATTTTTAAACATTTACCTTAATACAATATTATTAACTACAATATATGAATATGAATTTATTATTAATTAATTTATTATAAAAAGTATATAAATATGAATTAATTTATTAAAATGAAGAGTTATTCATTTAACGAAAAACCTTCTATCTAAAAAACTTTTTCTACCCAAATTATCCCTATAAATAAAACTCTTCCACGTAGAAAACCCTTATAAAAAAATGAATTACCTTTTATATAAAATAAGTTACATATCTTTTTTATTTCTTTAATTTGTCTGTTTTCCACCATAATGATCATTATTCTGTCTTCAATTTTTATATTTATAAATGTATAAATAAGTAAAAATCCATTAACCAGTTTGCTTGCGAAAATAATATTAAATTTCCATTTTTTTAACAAATCCAACAATTATCCTATAAGCAAACTCTTTCATACCATAACTTCCCTTATTATTTATTATAATTATTAATATTAGATCAAAATTATTAATATTGGTATTCTATGTGTTTTTGCCACTGTTCTAAGAACAAAAAAAAAAAATTAGAATGCTTTTCATGTTTTCAATGAGTGTTCTAGTGTGTTCTTTGTGCGTTCTTGCCTCTTCTTTGCACTATGAGGGAAAATTTAAAAAAAAAAATGGGGATGAAAATGGGAAAATCGGTCTCACAAAATTCAACATTATTCGGTTTTTCTTTTCTTTTTTTTTTTTGATATTTCAGGATTTTATCATATTTCAAAGCCAAAACCTCCATAAATTTTAGGATTTCCCAAAAACCAAACAAAACATAAACAATAACACAAAAAAGACTAAGAATGCAAAAAATAAAAAAGAATAATTAAAAAAAAAAAAAACCGAAACTTTACCAGGAATCTCTGCAACAACCACAAATCTGAATTTTGGCCTTAATGAATAATGTTTTGATTTTAGAAGAGAAAAATAGTTCACCTGCGTAAAAGTTTGGATCTTGGAAGAGGAACAAGAGGAGACAAAGAACTGAAAAGAGAATAGGGAGATATAGAGGAGGGAAAGAAATGAAAGGTATTGATCTTGGTTTTCATCCCAATGTTATATATATAGTAAAGATTAATAAATTTTTATAAATAAATTAATTTGATTTACTTTAAGAATTTTTTACCTTTTATATAATAATTAAATATAAAATATAAAATTTAATTTTAAATAAAATTATAAATATTTAAAAAATTATCATAAATATATCATTTTCAGTTAATTTTTATATTATTAATTATATTTAAAATAGAAAAAATAGATCATAAGTTTCCAAGTATAATGCATTATTGTTTGATATCATAAATTTTATCTTCATAAAATCCGATCATTGATATTTACCAATTTATGATATTTTAATAGGATAATTTACTAATTATTGAAATCAAACATATTATAAAGTAATATTTTGTTTAAAAAAATTAAAACTAATGCAAAAAAATTCAAAATGGAACATTTTTTATTTTAATGAAATGTGAATGTAAAAATTATTTATAGATTTATAACATCAAGTTAATTAAAGAAAATACCTAACTTAAAAAAAATACAACAATAACAACTTCCAAACAAGTTTTTTTGTTTTATTTGTTGTTAAAAGTTATTTTTATTAACTCAATCAAACATGTTTTTCTTTGTTTTTGAGAATAAAAATTATTTTTTAGAATTCAATTTTCAAACATAATTTTGTTTATGAGAACATCAAAAAATTATTCTTAAAAACTGATTTCAAAAACACTTCCCAAGCTTTTAGAAGTGTACGGGCTTCTACTCTTGCATGTATTCTGTTGGTTTTCTCTTATTAGAACTCCATTGAGGTTCAATTATAAACTGACTGATCACTTTATTTGAAAACGTGGAAGCATCTTACGCAAACACGTATGTTTCACAAAAGCAGAAAAAACAAGGAAAAAGACGAGCTTAGACAAGTAGAGAAGATTTGTTGCATTGGAAATGCTCCATACAGTCCAAGCATTTCCTGGTAGCGCTTTATGAAACTTCTCCTGAGCCTTCAGATGCCGTACGCCTCCACCCGTGTATTGAGGTGGCGAGCAGATCTTCTGCGGATCTCCTCCTTCTATCCGACAAAGCTCATCCCTTAACTCAGGAGACAAATCATGCAACTTAGGTGCTGCAAATTTTTTCGTTGCAGCAATCCATGGGAAAGCCTTTTCATTTTAGGGCAGTATCAATTATTAAATCCTTCAGATCAGGCATTGCCCCTTCCTCCACAATCAATTCTTTTAATTCTTTCAAATAACAGAGCAGAAGGGTTTCGAGTTGCTGGAATCCTCCAGAAGTACAGACCATCTTCTTTCCCATAGAGGAACAATGGAATAATCTGAGAAATCTCAAGTTTGGCAGCTTCTCTAGGGTCACCATTGGGTCTTGCTCTATATTCCAACATTGCAATTCCAAGAAGATGAGGTTTGGAGGGTAGAATTCAATTTCATCAGGGAACCTTTCGAGCCTTCCTCTTAAACATAGATGGTAAAGGTAGGTGTGGTCTGAGAAAGGCAGGAGGTGCGGCAAGTTAACCCTTGTACAGTAGAATCCAAACACAAGGATCGAAGAGCAGTTAGCTTTTTTACTGACTCGGAAAATCCCTGGTTCTTTGTTTGTGCGATTTCGGTCCATACAATTGTCAGTTCTCTAAGCTCAATTAATTTTCCCAAGCCTTCACCACAGCACCAACTGCCTGCTCTTAAACATAACGATTGGAGGTTTGTTAGGTGGCCAACACTCAAAGGACCATTCCTGCACCTATCTATCACTGACTGGCTTGAAACCACTCCACGACAGTATAGATGTCTCAAATGGTGCAATTTCCAAATGGTAGAAGGAATTATTTCAATTAAAGTGCTTCGAAAGTCTAGGGTTTGTAGATTAGTAAGACGACCTATGGACGATGGAAGCCTTTTTATGCGGGTTCCTTAAGCACAGGTACTTAAGGTGGATAAGTTCTCCTATGCCTTCTGGGATGGTATTGATAGGCATGCGTTCTAGGTCCAGTACAGTGAGCAATTTGACACGCCTGTGTAAAGATCTCAAAATGTTTTCTTGGAAGCATACAGAAAAACAAATGAAAGATCGGAGACTACGTGAAGTATGCAAGTGTTTAGAATTAGTCTTCTTACCTTGATGAATGGTTAGTCGACGAACACTAACAGGGGATGTAGATCAATGCTTTCATATCCTCGAAAAATTTTGTATCTTTGGCCTCAGAAATGGCAAGGTCTCGAAGCAGATCGTGCATGCGACAGGACATCACTCTTCCATCGAAACTCCTGTCAGCCACTTGAATCATGCTTCTATATACCAATTCCTGTAAGTGATCTTCCGCGACGTCTTCCGCTATTTCTTCTCCTCTTCTTTGTATAAACCCTTCTGCAACCCACAAGCGGATCAACTTTTCTGTCCAGATTTCTGAGTCTTCTGGGAAAAGACCACAGTAAAGGAAACAGGACTTCAAGTAATACGGCATATCATTGTAGCTTAAAGCAAGGACCCCCAAACATGAGTCTGGACCTTGATTTAGGTGCCAAGTTAGGCTGTCCAGTACTTTTTGCCAGGACAGCGGTGTCTTTTCTTTTCTTGATAGAAGCCTCCCAAGACCACAATTGCAAGGGGCAAACCCCCACAATTTGCTACAATTTTCTTTCCCAACTCTTCCAATTCTCTGGGGCAAACAGCATTTGCACTCCCAGCCAGAAAAATTTTCTTGAGAAAGAGCTCCCACTCTCTTCTTCAGTCAGAAAAGAAAGTTCATGGGGAATGGTTTGTGGATCAGCATAAAGACCAATCTCTTTATTGCGTGAGGTGATCAACACTCTGCTGCCATTCACCGAGTCAGGAAAATACAAGCCCAACCTATCCCAAGCTTCATTTCTCCACATATCATCCATAACTATCAAGTACTTCTTGGTAGTCAGGTAATCACGAAGACTATTCCCCAATCGCTCTCGTTCATTTTACTCCTTTCCTCTTCGGAGAGAATCCAACACGAACAGCAACGCCTAGCAAAAGCTCCCTGATTGTATACTCTTGAGAGACATAAATCCAAGCATGACAATCAAAGCATTGCTGGACATCATTATCATTGTAGACTTTCTTAGCCAGGGTAGTCTTTCCCAAGCCACCCATGCCCACGATGGACACCACAGCTCTCCGCATCTCTCCATTAAGCAGCTTTTGCTTGACGCTTTTTGCATCCTCTTGAATTCCCACCACGTTGACTTCTTCAACAATCGGAGCCCTCCTCTCTTTATGTGGCACAACTTCGTTGGACGAGCTTGCAGCTGGTAAGGTTTCGACACCGTACCTTGATTTGTTAGCCATGATCTTCTCAATCTTGGTATTGATCTCTCTGATTCGAGACTCGAGCTTGTGAACAAATCGTAACTTAAGGAACTTGAGGCATTTGAGACTTCCTTGCTGTTGGTGATTCATCTCGAACATGAACCTGTCGATGACATCTTCGGCGTCATAGGTTACGTCCCTGATCTGACTCACCCAGAGCTTGATTCTTGGATCATATCTGCGCTTCGCATCCGCGTCTTTGAGAAAAAGGCGCATCCATTCGAGCTCGTTACTCAACAGCTTCACCTGCTCTTCCACTCTGCTGAGTAGAAATGCTTCCTGGGAAAGCAGGTCAGTTAACTTCTCTAGAAAAACGGTGACAATACTTTCAGCCATTAATTGTTTTCACAGTTGTTGCTGATCAACTGACAACCAGGTTTGTTGCTTTTAAATCCAGCTAAGTTCCCAGTTTCAAGGCAATTTCCGGGCAAATGGGAAATCACTTTCCAGGCAGTTTCAGTTGGAAAACAAACGTATTGCAGTAAATCGTTCAATTCACTACAAATTGGCTGGTTCACTCGGTTCATCGGTTCGATCGTCAATTCTGACAATTTGAAGCCAGTTCAATAGGTTGTTGGCTCAAAAGGGTAGATTGGATCGAAAAGGTCGCTAGCCAGTCCAGCTCGATTTTTAAAACATTTCTTTAAATAGTAAAAGAAATGTAAGGATAGAAGATACTATTGTTGTTAGACTAATTTTATATTTGAAAATTATAATTTAATTTTTTTAAAAATTAATTAATAATTATTGTATTTTATTTTTAAAACATAAATAAATTATGTTGGGAAAAGTGAAATCCATATTTTAGGTTATATTTAGATATTCTCAAAAGTTACATATTCTTCCAAATAAGATCATAGTAATATAATTTATGAACATTCTATGAGGATATCTTTGTCGCCATTAAATAAACTTTTGCTTTGGGAAGACCTTGTTTGTAATTGAATTTAAAGCCCCAAAATTATGTTTCATATGTTGTTTTTTCACTAATTTGTTTAGTAAAACTAAAAGAAAGTGATTCTCACATAATGTCATACATTTTGATAGTTATTTGCTAGCTCAAGGTTTTTCTATCATAAATTTTGATGATTATAAAATAAAATATGATGATTTAATGGTGTTTTAAATGTTTTCATTTAGGTTTAAAGTCGTCAAACCATCAAAAGGTCAATTTGAGTGAAAGAGATCAAGATGAGTCACCATGACCAATCCACCAAAATAAAGACTATTTTCTTAGGATCAATATATCAAAATTTGACATGAGCTAATTAGGATTGCATGAAAACATTTTTAAAGGCTCCTAACATTTGAAAAACTTATTCAATCCATTTTAAAATTGAATTAAATTCTCTAAAAATTGAAAAATGAGAAAACTAAGGTCAATCTATTACTTTTATCATTTAAAAGGGCTTTTTGAAATCTAAAGAAGTCTTGCTAGTCGGTTTCCCTACGTTATATTAAGCCTAAAAGATGAAATTTTCAAAATAGGAAGTACATAGGAGCATGATTG